>NC_141240.1:17325842-17625842 GCF_054856555.1 Leptonotus elevatus
CTTGTGTTGAGGGCCTCTTTTTGACCTGCAGGTTGAGATCCCACTCGCGCTTGTAGCCAGTGCCGCGCACTTTTGAGAATTTCCAATCGCGTCGTCAAATGCCGCCTGCTACATAATGAGAGATGTGGCAATTAATTTTCTTTTAATCAAGGTTGAAATGAAGTAAATTGCTGCAGCTGGGCGAGTCCTCATTTTCTATTTTTGCAGCGATGCAAAACAAATACGATAAAATGATGGCCCTCCTCACCTCCTGTAATTAGAAAGCATGAATGATCAGAGGGAGATGATACGTATAGTACCTCTGTCTGCGTGTGTCCCCCTGTAGATCTGATTTCAGCTCTTTCGAAAGAGATGACCATGTTTTCTTCGCCACGCCTCCCTTATTTGCCTCTTCTTGTTTCCCTCTGCTGCAGTTGTCGACAGCGAGAGCAGCCCAACGTGACATTGACTGCAGTGTTGTTTAATGCCTCTCAAATCTTATTAAAGACCACAGCTGTGAAAGACCTTGCTGACTCTTCACATTCCCATTAACTGTGTTATTTCAGAAGCCTTGCGTGCTGATTAGGAATGTATTAAAATTACCTGAGCATTGTATTGTCGACATATGGCCAACAGTACTGTTCTAAAGCTGGCTTTGTTTTTAATTTTGCTATGTAAAGAGCGTACTTGTATTTTATATATCAAACCTCATTATAAACTTCCAAGGGTAGACTTAGATTTGGATTTGGATTATTCTCCCTTATAATATACCATTTCTCTTGAGAGAAAAGTTAAGATTGTGGCGATACTGCAGTCTGCTCAGAGAACCTTAATTTCCTGTTGGAGCTGATTGAGGAAGTAGTCACCTGCCTCTTATTGTCTGCTGCTTTAAACCTGTAAACATGGAGGCACACAACCTATGGGCGGGGTTGTAATGACCACATTTGATGAATCTTAAACATGCCTACGTATTTGTGTTTGATCATTGAAAATAAAAGTCAAGGACAAGTCAATTTTATTTATATAGCACATTTTATACACAAGGCAACTCAACGTTGAAAAAAAAAAAAAAGTAGCCCATCAAAATTGTGGAGTGGGTACAGTGACAACATTAAAAATCAATTACAAAAAAAGTAAAAGACATTCAAAAGGAAGGCAACAAATAAATAAAAACTCACTTTGTTGCACTAGTAAAATAATAGACAGTGAAATTGAGTTTAAAATGCTTTAAAAAAAAAGATAGCTATGGGGAAAATCATAATTTTTAACTGGGATTTGAAAGCATTTACATTAGGGGTAGACTGCACTTCTGTTGGCTGCTAATTCCATTTGAGTGCAGAATAACAGCTACATGCTGCTTCACCGTGTTTGCTTTGAACTCTAGGCTCCTTGAACCTTGGAACCTTGAACATGGAATAACTAACGTAGATTAAAATTTATGGTAATGACTAATTAGTATTGCTACAAATGATAATACCAAATAGACGCCTTCTTAAAATAATTACCTACGTCATTTTTTTTCCAGATTTTTCAGGAAACACAAACAATTTAACAATTTGCATCGTGAGGAGATGATTTAGGCAAAAAAAAAAAAGAAGGCAAAAAAAAATTCCTTGGGCAATTATTTTAAGAGGGTGATGAAATACTCCGACCTCTGATTAGTATACTGTTCATTCATTTGGAAGAATGGCCAAATTAATTGATGTGACCCCAAAGAACTTTGCTAACATGTTTAAATGGCCCAAACTATCCAGAGCACAGAGAAGGAAAAAAGGAGAAGGAAAAAAAGGGAAGGAAAAGGGGAGCAAGAGACTTGCATGATTTGTTGGATAGTATCGAAACAGTTATGAAAATATGAAAATGCTCCACTTTATACTTTATTTTCTAAGTGTGTGTAAAACCTTGCTTCGGGCACCACATTGGCTGCCTTACATGTGTTCTTTTGGAAGGCACAATAATCTAAAATGTATTTTAATTTGCTACCGTACTACGACTATAATTTTAAAAAGAACTTAAAACTTCCTTCAGCTGGTCCTTTAGATTTGCAGTGCTGAAAGTACATGGGGGAGAATTTCGATTTTATTTTAAAACAATTTTATGAAGGGCAGATACTAGATTTTGGTCATACAGCAACCCATCCATCCATCCAACCATTTCCTTAACCGCTTGTCCTCACAAAGATCGCGGGGGGCGCTGGAGCCCATCCCAGCTGGCTTAGGGAAATAGGCAGGGTACACCCTGAACTGGTTGCCAGCCAATCACAGGGCACGCAGAGACGAATAACCATCCACACTCACAATCACACCTATGGACAATTTGGAGTGTTCAATGAACCTGCCGTGCATGTCTTTGGAATGTGGGAGGAAACCGGAGTACCCGGAGAAAACCCACGCTCCAGCTCTTGTTTTCTGCTCCTCAAAATGTCTCTGTGTGGCTGTGTTGAAGTAACACCAGAAAACGTGAATATTGAGTACGACTCAGAGCTCCGAGTTGGCACAGTAAAGCCGGCATGGCACGAGCTGTATATTTTTAAATACCATCGGCACGTCTTAAAATAAATAAATAAATAAAAAGATCATTGTTTACCATACACCTGCCACCACCGTTAACTTCTGTAAGACAGCCACCTGCTAAAGGAAATTTGTACATGTCCTTATTTAATTAAGGTGAACGCCACTTGGTTGGCTCGTTTGAGCAATGTGACTGAGAATAAATCGACCTTGATCAGTCTCCTGTCTGTGGAAACATGTGGAAGCAACATGTCCTCTTCATTGATCAAAATGTCAGAGGGTTCCTACATCTAGAATATTCAACCAACATGCATATCATGCACATAACTTGCCCAAACTTGGACAATGTCATGAATTTTGCACATAAAAAAACAACATGAAGGACTATTCCACTATTTACTTATCTTGTGTAAAACGTGACTTTTTTTTTGATGATCAGAAAAGCGTAAAAACAAGTACAGCATTCTTTTCCTACCAATCTTAATCTTTTGTGTTTTCAGAATTTTTATTTCAAACCTTTTTATAATGTGTGCCACTGTGTCTACCAAACCAATGTGAGCAACTCACAAGCACAGAACATATAATCAAGACATTATTGGATATGTTTGTCACATGGTAGTGTGACAATGAGGTCAACGCTCAGTACAGTTGAGTTCATTAGTCATTTGTAGGTTAACACGGGGTCAGCAGTGCAATGGAATGGGGATAACTAGAAAAACAGGTCTGTGTGACAAAAGCTGCAGTGCCTACATGTAAAATATACAATTAATATTTGTATAAAAGATAACTATGTGAACTAATGCAAAAATGACATGAATCATTTCAGTCTTGTTGTAAAGAGCGACTCACGATAAAGGTGCATTCGTTGTTATTAGTCCTAATGTGAATTTGAAAGAAGACGGCATGAGTCTGAAACAAGCATTTATCCAGAGTCAGACGTACTACATCTCAGTTTTACCCATTTTTTAAAAGTGAGGATGTGGCACTGTACAGCAGCCACTGGAGAGGTTGCATGTTCGTGCTACAGTGATTTGTATTGAAGTTTCAATTTTGTCTATATACAGTACATAGGCTACGCAATGGATATGTCGTACAGTAGCCAAACGGCAAACATGGAGTGTATACATTAAGGTTCAAAGGAGGTAAACACAGAGGCCTAATCTGAGCATGTAGTGTTGCACTCAGAAAGAAATACAATTCTTAACTGCCATTCAAGTGTAAAAACAAAATATGTTGTCGACCTTCATGTTAACAGGATTGACTGGAGCGTAAGAATAATAATAAAAAGGACGATTAGTGCTTGGCCTTTTAAAAATGTATTTATGAAATTTATTTATTTATCTATGTATTTATTTATTGTCTTAGGGCGCACTCACACTAAGGCCATTGTACCGTGCCCAAGCACGCTTGCTGCTGAAGTCCGGATTCAATAGGTAGTGTGAGCTCAATTGATCCGTGCCTGAGTACGGTTCGGATCCCCAGTTTAGCACGATTGGGAGAGGTGGGCCAGAAAACGGTACGGTTGGCCGCGCGAAACGTAACATTGGCGTCACGTACGTACGTGCAACGTATATTGCGAGCGACCATTCGGGCAGCATGCCTGTGCAACGTGATGTCGTATATTTCGGAGGCAACTGGGCCCAGGCACGGTTTGGTTAGAGTAATGCGAGTGCGGGCCGGAGGGGGACAGGGGAGGCGGGGCAATCAGGCTTCAGTACGGTACGGAAGAAATGGCCCTAGTGTGAGGGCACCCTAAATTGTCTCAAAAGTGTAAAAATACAAATAAATTTCATACTCTGTTTTTGCTGATAAGAGGCAGACACAGCAGCAGAGATGCGATCCAGATGCCCTCCTTTACGAAAGCATAGCTTTTATTACAGTAGCTCAATAGTGTGAAATATTTGTACATTTGCATTTTTACCCATTTTTAGGCAATGGGATCCTTTTTGTTTTTAAACACAATATTCTTTGCTTTTCACCAGTATTCTACTAGGAATGGTTGTAATTTTAATTTGCCCTTATGTCGAGCATCTCACTACCAGAACAATATTACATTCAGAGGTCTGAAATTTTGGAATGACTTGGATATGTCATTGAAAAATGTATCCTCTTATACTTAAAAAACAATAACTGTTGAAGTTAGATTTACTCTTATCCTGATTACAATTATTTTACATCTCCCTCTTTGTCTACATATAATAAAGTCTTAAATGAATTTTTACTGTATGTACCTCTTATTTTCTGTTCTTTCTTTCCTTAATTAAGTTTATTTTGTTCGCTTGTTTTGATAGAGTTTACTGTCTATATATTTGATATAACCCTTTGAGTATGTAGTGGAATCTTGTATAAGCCATTTCGGCTTCATTCCCTCCTTGCACTGTTTTTAACTTGTGCTAAATAAAATATATAAGATATTTAAGAAATTAAATGTCTGTTTTACATTATAACATCCCCAGACCTCACTCAGCTTGAAAAAAGATTCCATAGCTGGACCTTTTTACCTTTTAATTGGGAAGCCCTGATTTATTTTATTCCACATTAAATAAATAGGACCCCCATGCTGCAGTTTTTTTTTTTTGACAAGGCTACTACTCTTAATGCACGGAGAAAATATATTACAAAGCTATAAAAAGGTTACAACACAGTAATCATATCAATGCAGGTCATAATCGGTATTATGTCATTCTGACATAAATATAGCTTTACCTTATGTTAAAAACAATCAAAGATGTGTATTTTGTGTTGGGATGATACAAAGCAAACAATGTGTCTTTCCTAACCTTGTTCTGACCTGTGATTAGCTTTTACTGTTTTACAATTAGCGCGACTGGTGAAGGCGTCAGCAGGGCAGAGGTGGGACGGCTACGCCCTTGAGAGTAGGACTTATGAATCAGCGGCTGGCAATAAATGGAGCGGATCATTACTGAATCAAGTGATCTGCAGAATAATCTATTGATTTTCTGGTCTTTCGTGCTTCTTTATTATTCTGTATCACAGTATTGCAACATCAGGAGGAACCCACTGATGGATGGGATGCCTCTGCTGGGACCGTGGGGGCAGTCGGGCTGCTGTTTGCTAACACAGTCAAGGGTACTGGACGTGAAATGAACTATTATTTACACATTTTCATATCTGACAATCTAAAAGAAGATAAGTTATATTTGGAATCGATATGTTTGTTAAAGTTGGTGCAAGGCTGCAGTAATCATAGACTGTTCAACAACACAGAAAAGAGCAGTAAAAAAAAGTCCTTAACTATTTTAGAAATATTCATTTTCAGAGGAGTAAAGGTAAAATGATAATAAGTTCAATAGTACTTCAGTCCAACCTTGAATTTCCCCTTTTTTTGTTTGTTTAAAAATGTTTAAAAATAATGTATATTTTATGTTTGATTTGGACAAACGACGGAGCACAAAATCTGAAGGCTTTCTACACTCCCGTATTAGTTGCCTTTGCTGTTGATCATTTTGATTCTTTATTATGTACAACAGGATGTGTCACAAAAGTGCTAATTGGCAATAATCAGTGTGTCAATAAATGGCGAGAGTGCAGAATTTAGATAAGGGAAAGTTTCAAATACACCCTACGACAATGTGCCTTGCTTCAAGGAGCCTCATGCTCAGAATAATTTCCAGGAAAGTATTGACGTTTGTCAGGCATAAGAAAGGTGAGGGAAAACCAAAACAGCCAGTGACGTTTTTGTTTCGCAAGTGGGAAGGTAAACAGGGTGGCAGAAACATTTAATGACAAGGGAAGAGTTCTTTTAGGTATCAATGGAAAGATAGAAACAAGTGAAAACATTTAGCAGATATCTACCAAGTGCATTTACAAAACCAATGAGTCAGCAAACAGATTGCAGATGAATTTGATCGACTATCACTCGGAGAAATATTTCAAGCCTAACTTAAGATTTATTTTAAAAAAAATGACATGACAAATTCCCATTAACCTTTTTTTTTTAAAGATAATTTTAACACAAACCTACCAAATAAACCTTATATGATACATAGTCTAATAAAGCCTATTTATTTGAAATGCATAATCCTCAGGTTTATGTATTTAGTATTAATAAAATAGAATTACTCAAAATTAAGAATAATCAGAGTATTTATTTAAAGTATATTGTATGTATGAAGTATATTATTTGAATTGCATAATAATCAGGTTACCTACACGATAAATATACTGGTTTTACATGTTTATGGTTTTGGGATGAAACCCAATGCAGACATCCCCAAAACATAAAAATAAATAAATAAATAAATAAAAAAGGTAGGTAATTATACTTTATTAATACTAAAGTTAGGCTTGAAATATTTCTGTGAGTGTATGGGGAGATTGAATGATGATGATGATGATGAAGATTATGTTATTTTTCTTAATTTATTGTGTTAGAACAGTGGTTCTTGTTGAAGGATTCACATTCACCGAACCCTTGTTTATTAAAAAATAAAATGTTTTTTTCTTCCTACTCAAGACATAGGTAGAGAGTTTACAGGTGAACAAAATGAACAGATAGAGTAGCCTTTTAATCAAATCTGGCTCTCTTCACCTTGAATTCAGAAAGTGTTGTGTTGCTGTATTCCCCATCTCCATGATACTGTTCCTTTAGTTTTGCTCAACTTGGCATTGCAAATCACGCAGGACGCTGACTCCCATCACTCAACTTTATATTTAAAACAACCACCACTTTTTTCTTAAGATGGAACCTGCAGGGGAAGCAGATACAATGATAACCTGAGGCCCCAGAATTGAACCCTGGGGAGCACCTTACGTTCCGTTATACATGTGAATTCATATTGCACATATTCGTCCGACCTTTTTTTTTTTTTTTGCTTGACAAAGTTAGTATGAAGGGATTACAATAAAAAAAGAAATCACATGACGTTCCATCACAACAGCCACAAGTCAGACACTGAGCACACCAAATTCCCAGCAGCACAGAGAGACTGACTCACCAAACCTCTGAGGTTCAATCGAACCCTGGTTGATATGGTTGGTTTGTTAGAAACTTTCTCCGATCTTCTGAAATATTGTTTAATTCGTTGATGTATTGAGCAGAATTTCCATAGCGGAGGTCAGCGTGGATGGAGTTCAGTTTGCCATAGCTGACATGCTGACACAGTCGAGCTGAAATGAAAATCAACAGCGCCTCTGCTGGTTGCGGCCATGTTGTGTGATTTAGTAGCATTGTTGCCTCACCATTCAATTAATCACGTATTACTAATTCAATTAATTGATTCTCATTGCTGTCACTAATGATGAGGCATTACAGACCAAACTCTGACATGGGCCATACGGGGACTCATCGGCTCGTATCGCGGGGTCAGGTACCCTATACGCTCAGAGGACACCCCATAGGGCAAAGCTGAATGCTTTCTACAAATCCACAAAGCACAAGTTGACCAGGCCTTGTCTGCTCAGTTTATCCAGCCATAGAAGCACAAACAAATTGATGCTGACGTACGATTATGCTGCAAATGTCGGGTGTGCACAAGATCATTTTTGCATGTTAAAATCATGTACCACCACGCAAAACATTTAAACAAATTATTGAATTAACGTGATAAGTATATTTTGCTGAACGTCTGTTTCATTAGTAAACAAATGAAGAAGTCATGCTAATCGTCGACATAAGCTCATGTGCCATGCAAAATAACTGGTCACTTCAACAGACATGTTTGCAAAGGAGCAATTTAGACATTATGGCAAAATAGGAGCCAATAATCTTATATAAAGCATCTGTTTACCCGTTGTGAATAAATGAAAGGTCTAATTATGTGGTTAAAGAGCCTAATATCTAATAGGACTACGCTTGTGTTGTATTGTTAGGCTATCTGAGTACTGTTGCCAAAAACAAACCATGTGTTTTCTAAAGTTACTGTAGCCAAGTACTGTTGCCAAAAAGAACACGTGTTACATAGAGCTACTTGACAGCTGATGCCAATAAACAAACACGAACCATGTATTGCACAACAAGATACCAAAGTGTTGCCAAATCTAACCATGTGCTCCATAAAGCTACCTAATCATTAGGGCCCAAAACTAACCACATTGCGGTTAGTGTTGCAGCCTACACAGTTAATGACTTGTTCAAAAGAAACAAGTGACTCAACTGCTACCCCTTATAGCTTCCATTTGGTGACAAATTGCTACGTAGACATAATGAGGATTCTGAGATTTACACACTTCTCATCATGCCTCACAACACTAAACTGTTTCACAATTATTGTATTGCATTATTTTGTTCTACACCTTGTATAAAATATCACAAATATTATAACAAGATAATGAAGCATGTCAGTGGGAATTTCAGCCAATTCATCCAGAAGAACATTTGTTAGTTCAAAGGTTACTAATGTTGGACCTGGCAAAACTTACTCACTTCTCTGTTCTTCTTCATCCTTCACAAGCGGAACACATAATAAACAACACTCATGATCTTTTTGATAGAGCTTTTCAAATTTAATCATCTATCAAAATGCACTGTATATTTCAGCCAAGTTTGCAATTCTATGTTTGGGCAACTACATTTGAAATATATTTAAGGTCATGGCCTATTGTGTGGTTATTAGTGTGTGTGTGTGTTGTGATTCAAAACTGTACTTACATGCCAGATTCAGATACTTCTGGCGTACAGTGAAAAAAAAAAAAAAAAGAGTCACCAATGCATTTTAAGCTGTTTATTGAATGGGACAGTCAGTCAAACACACACATATTAAATGAAAACACTCACAAGGAGTATGAAGATGATGCTAATGCTGAACTAAGCACGTGACTACAGCGCCTGCCACTCAACTCACTAAACCACGCCCTCTTGAACGCACACTGGGTGTCCAGGGTGTGTATGTGACTTTCAGTTTAGTTAAACTAAATAAAAATAGTTAATTTTTCTATTTTCAATGTTTTGATTTTATAGTTGTATATATTATTATATAATACTTGCTATTGTTCTTGATCAAAAACAAAATTAATTTATTTTTTATTTTTCTGGGGGCTGCAAGGATTATTGTGGGAGGGGTGATTTATGAGTAAAATGAGTTACAAGCTTGGTCACAGAACAAATTAAACTAGCCAGTAGCACTGTATTTACTTTTTTATTTTTATTTTTAAATAAAATATGATTTGAAAGGACATCTTTGAACATTTGTTCTTAACTTCCACAGTGCAAGTGGGTCAGTGACAGTGAAAAATGTATTTCCCAGGTTGACACGAGTCGAGAACCAGAGCAGTCGACAAAGTCAGAGAAAATCCGGGCCACTTTTTCCAAGCCACACCTGCGAAGCGACAAATTCAATTAAGGACTCCTCTTCCCATTTTGAGTCGATCTCCAGGGCATATCTTCCGAGCGACTCGACTTAAAAGAAATGAGAAAATACCACAATAAAACGTGAAAACAAACCCCTAATATTAACTCTACTAGCATTGATGCAAGTAATAATAATATGTCAACTGAAGTAAAGGCGCCGCTCACCGTCACGGCACAAGGGTCGCTTGTAGTTTCAAGTGACGACAGGACGACAAAGTCGACACAGGTAAGAGTTTGGCTTTTCCTCCAACTCTGCATGTTTCTCCCCCTTGAGTGGAAGTCCGCGCTGGAGGCGACACGGGAGTGGGCACATATTTAAAAGGAGGGAGGGGGACTGTGTGGGACAAGCACATCCAGACGCTTGACCGAGGGGATCCGCTCGCTAGCTAGCCGGCCAGCGGGACTTCCAGCGGCGGCGGCGGCGACGACTGAAGTCGCGTGTGGAGGCTGTTGTCCTGCCTCCCCCTTTCTTGTCTTTTTTTTTTTTTTTTAAACACTCACCCACCTTAAACTTGCACGTTTTCGTCCCAAACTCAAAAAAAGTTCCAAAGCTGTAACGGCGTCAAAAGACTTGAGGCACCCACGTCACTTAAGTTGAGACGCTTATTGCAACTTTATTCGCTTTTGTTCTCTCTCTGCAACATCAACTCAAGCGGTTTATTTAGATAGATATAAAATAAAAACGCGATGGCATTTCTGCTGGACATATTGTTTTGTATTTAGCGAAAAGTACTCATTTGTCAGAAAAACGTAAGTGAAACTCGCCATAAACAAGTAGTAGCCCTCATTACAGTATCATTTACTGTAAATAGAGGAACTTCTATATACGTAAGTGCATTAAATACTGAGAGCTGAAACGCGGAAGTTATGCTGTTTTATTTGATTTAAAAATAAAGAAAACAATTTTTTCTTTAGTTTATTTGTTCTAAATAAACAGTGATCAGTTCTTTTTTTTGTAGTTTAGTGATTCTCTTGTGCATAAGTGGGATCGTGCCACCATTTATTGCCAATTAGCACAAGAGTAAACACTTCTGAGAAACAGACTATTTTTCATGAATGTTTACGCACCACAGCACACACATTGTATTTGAAATGGTTGGTATCATTTTGCACAAGTTCCTGCTCTCAGTGTCTGACAGGCAGGTTTAATGACTTCCACCTCCTGTAGAACAAACAATCTGTTTAAAAACAGCGCACATAACTCCTGCCTGTTTACTTAGTTGTGATGGCTACAAAACACAATTGATGTGATATTTAATTCCATACGCCTTTTTTTGTAAAAGGGTCACTGTTTGCTCTACTTGCCTTTGTTTGTTGCTATTCTGAAGGATGAAGATGAGGACAGGAATACTGCAGATGACTAGCACTTTAAACCAAACCTAGGTCTCTCATATTCTCGCCGGATCTTCCTCCTTTGCTAATTATTGTGTTGTTTTCAGAGCAAATATGTCATATCCATGGCGACCAGGCAGGTTTATTGTCTCTCTCATGCAATAGCTCACACAAGTAATTAATTATCCTTCCCCCCTCTCTCTCTTTCCCCTCCTGTCTTTGGTTAAACAGATCATTCATGGAAAGCCATCATCTTTATTAAAATGCCACAGCTAGTACAACACAAGGTAAACAATGAACGTTTTTCAATTTTACTATTTCAATGTCCCTTTTTGTGCTTTGATTCTTTTTATACTGTACCTAATGTGTGTACTTTGCTGATATTTCCCCTTTCATGCAGCAGCTGTGCTGCGTTCATTCATGCATGCAGAGCAAGCACACACACACACTTAAACAGGGCACCTTAAAACACATGTTTAGGCAGGAAATAATCTTAAATTTTGTGTGAATTGCTTGCAAGCATTAGCCGGATTAAAAGGTAAATTGACTTTGGCGGAGACTTCTATTTCATGAGGTCACTGGCTATAATAACTAGGAGCAGGTGACAGCATAGATAGAGTACAATAGTCAACCTGCATGCATTGCAGCTGTGGGTGAGGTACACTTTTGACCACTGTGGAAACAATAAATAAATAAATAAATAAATAAATAAATATATATATATATATATATATATATATATATATATATATATATTCGCTTTATATAATAACTTGCTGAGCTCTCCATCAGTGTGGAATGTGACAATATGTGTCTTCTGCTGCATGGAGGTCTGTCTAGAGCTGGACACTTTCCAGCCTTCACTGTCTGACTGGTGGCACAGGCTCTCATCTCTCTTTAGCATTGATGTGACACAGCAATATCCATCTGTCAAACATACTGCCCCTTATTTTCCTTCCTGTCTTTTGACCGCTCCCTGCCTCCCTTTCCTCATCCTTCGATGCCGCTACCATTAACATGACATGAGTGAAGTACACCCATACTGATGAACATACGTATTTAACGAGACCCCACACATGATGTTGAAAATGTGTGTTTATGCTCTCTTATAGTGTGTGATGTGCTCAAAATGACCAACTCGGCACACACTTAACGATGTATACACTGACAGTTGTGACTAGTCTCCTTACCCAAACCAGATGTCTGTTGTAGTATCAAGACTGACCTGTGAGAGGCTGCATGGTGCCACCGGCTATTCAGAGAAAGTAGTAGTAGTACAGGGGGTTTCCTGGCTCAAATTGAGGGAGAGGTGGTATAGTAGAAGTTAGTCTGAATTTTGGCTCATTTTATAACTATATTTTGTTTGTAAACTCCTCTTCTCGTTACTTGTATTGTGAGGGATGACTGCAGTGAGCACTCAACACATTACAACCAGTTATTTTTCTATTCGCGTCCTAATTCACTATCATTCCATAATTCACAATCAGGGGGTCTGTGGCTCGGCCGAACTCAGTGACGGAACACATCAGTGTTTCCCACAGATTTGAAATCTACTTGGGTGCATGGATTCCGGCGGTGGGGATGGGAGGCGGGTTGGACAGGAGGTGGGTCTCAATCCTGTTACTACGTCTCCTCTAGCCTCACGATCCACAAGTGAGTGACGGCGAACTAACGTTACATGCGGTATATCTTGTCCCAACAATTTTTTTTTCTCTTTTTAAATATATTTGTAATAAATTTTCTTGAAAACTTCTTGGGTGGTGGCCAATTTACTTGGGTGGCCTGCCCAAGTATTAACATGGAGTGGGAAACACTGCATATATATCAGAAATCGTGATTCAAAAACAAAAAACAAAAAAGTTTTAACATTTGTGATTGTACATTTGCATACTACAGCATAATTGATCGCAATGGTTGAACATGCTCAATTTGGCTCAACTGTTGGTTTGTTTGTACTCAAGATACACATTCACTACTTGTGCTGTCATTGTTTGTCTGTGTGTGTGTGTGTTGGTGTTTATGGTTTTTATTCTTAAACATGTAAAAAAAAAACTCACGTTTTAATTGTTGTGCGATGCCACTATATTCATATTTGCTGTAGCCCTATCAGTTAGTGCGATGCCTCATGTCTCATAAGTACCCATCTGCATCTGTCAAGGGGTGTGTAGAATTAAACCCATTTGTATTGTGCCTCTGTGTGACCTTGGCGGTGGACCTCTGTTTTTTTTTTTAAATGTCAAATAACCATCAGTAATTCCAGGCAGCTACCGCTTGACAGGCTTCAGGAGCTATTAGTTTTCTTTCCCAGCTCATAAGCTTTATCAATTGCCCCTTTGTGTAATGATTTTGTATACAAATTCACACAAGCATAGTGTTTGGCCTTGTAACAAATATTCTGCCATCAAAGCGCGCTAGCATTTCGGCATGGATACACACACTTTTTTTTGTTTGTTTTTAAATCACCTCAATTGGTTTTATTTTAGTATGGAGAAAATGTCCTTTTTGCATGCTTGATCAGCCAGTAGAAAAATCCAATATAATGGAGGTTCTAGGTGAATTGCATCCCGTGTGTTAACCCCCATCTATGACTGAAGGGAAATTCCTAAGCTAAATAAATAAATCACATAAACAAACAGCAATATCGACATGAAATAATTATTGATTATACTCTGCAGTTCATAGATGAGAATGTTTTTTTTTATCCATTTGTCGTGGGCCTTTTCAATACGTTTGAGAGTGAAGCAGGCATGAAGCTGCGGGGGGGGGGGGGGGGGGAGTTGTAGGACAAGTGAGGGAGGAAGACAAGAGAGATTTCCCAGAGTTGAGAAAGGGACATGCTGCCCCTTTCTTAGCTCATTATCATTCCTAATAAGTCTTAAGGAAAGAAGGAGCATTGAGTGTAAATGCACGGTAATCCTCCCACTGTCCAAGGTTAGTAAGGACGTCAGCACAGACGCACCGTTCCCAGCTGGCCACTTTGGAACCAGAGGAACACAGTTAAGGATAGATGTTCAAGGAGAAAGCGAGGGCAGTTAGACATTGGGTTAAGGTTATGCCCCACCTTCTCAATGGCAATGCACCAGCTGGCATGTAGTCAGGTCTTTAAAGCACCCATTTTTGGACATATTAAGTATAAAGCTACCGCGTGGGGATTTAGAAGCTACATTAAGGATCCAAATGGGGCAGTTTTATCCTAAGCGGAGTGTTGAACTTAAAGGAACTCCCTGCACTTTCGGTGTGGTCCAGCAACGAGCAATAAGATGAATTGGAAGAACTCGTGACCAATTAACTCATTTAACAAATTGCCACTCACTTGCAGCAGTTGTTTAACCATGTTGCTTTAATGGAAATCCAATGCAGTCATTATTTATACACTCTTCTAAGATCACAGTCCAATATTCTGTCACTCTGTGTTTTCTGTATGCAGGTTTGGTAATATTATAGTATCCGTGTGTATTAATCAACTGAGATGTGGCACATTCATCTTAATCCACAGTGAAAAGTGAGTGGCTTTGCTGTTTCATGTCAAACTGTGTTTTGAGACTCTGTCTAATCTAATTTGCAATAAAAATTAATCACACATTTTCTTTTTTAGTATTGTATCTATACTAAGTTGGATAAAGCCCATGGAAATGCCACCGGAACAGTTTTACTCTTTGTTTTCATAATATTGCTTTTAAATCTAATGTTAATAGCTTTACTGTCAAAGTCGGGAAAATAAATACGAATATGAATAGATTTTCACACCACAAACGATCAACACATGAACATCAGACTGCCACTGGTGACTCTTTATTTGCTTATAGGATTTTTTTTCATTTCAGCCCATACTCAGGGTTTCCTCCAGTGCTATAAGACTGGTGGGCTAACAGACCCACTGGGCCCCCACCCCCTTTGTCGATGAATACCATTCGCCGTATGTAGCCAGCTGGGTTGTGCCCTTCTGTTTTCTCCGTAAAACCGCGAAACCCTGTTTGTCGTATTACAAGGCCTTTGATTCATTATTGACATTGATTGCAGCATATAGCATATTATCATATGTTGTATTGTAGCATATGACATTTACTTAGAGTAGACTTTTTAGGAATGTTGTGTTTTTGTGAACGCAGAACTCTTGAGTTAGAAAAAGTTCTTTGAGACGTTGTTTTTTATTAAGGATGGCTTTACATTGTGGTGTTTCCTAACTCAGGGTTTTATGGAAATAGTTGTCTAATTTCCTCTGCAAGAATAGGACAGAAGCCATAAGCAATTGAAACCTGATCTGGTGGTGTAGAGTTGGAGTTTCCTTTTGTCTTGCACAGTGCACTTCCATCGCTGTACCTTTCTGTCATGCAAAGAAGGATGAATTAGCCTCAGACAGATGTTAAATGATCTTTGCTTTCCATTTTGCTAATTTTTCTTGGTTGCACCTTTTAAAGGTTATTCCTTGCACCATATCAGCAGCTTTTGCTCACTCTCTGGTGTCACCATGTCTGATTTACTGCCTTAGCGGTACTCATATTTGACCCTGCCAGGACTGTCTTCATTGCCATTTTCTTTATCAGTTTGCATTTTAGTTGCTGCTTACTTTGCTCTATTGCTGTCCTTCCCCCCTACCTAACTCCCCAACCACCTCCTGGGAGCCTTGGGTGGCAGAGTGCCATCACCATGGTGATGTGAACACAGATTCCCTGCACACCGGTCCATTGTGGCGTGCGTGTGTTGAGGTGAGATGGAACAAAATGTCATAGCAACAGGTTTTTTTTTGGGTGTGTTTTTGTTTTTGCTTGATTACTCAGTGGGATTGTGCTGGGTTCCAAGGGCTGAGAGACTGGGAGTTAGGGAAACAAGTTTCATTTTATAGTATTTTACCCCCCACTGTGCATTAAGGATCTGCACAAACATCCAGTAAATCTTGTCAAAGAGTTATGTTTAATATGGCAGAAAATCTTTGATTTGATGTTTGAATCAAAATATATATTTTTCTAAGAATGAGGGTCGTAGCTTCACAAATAGGAAACTGTATACCAATAACAAAAGTTCAAGCCCTTAATTATCCTGCTGCACATGCTTCAAGAAGACGGCTCAATATTCCGGCTTTGCTCAATCACACAGAACCAAATTAAAGTCATGATAATGTCCCCCCAGTGTGTGAATTCAGGTAACGGGCCAGAACGACAATGAACGTGAAAAAAGCATAAAGTGCTGTGCTGATGCTGTTCTTCCGTTCGCTCAAGGTAGTCACTATTCCTTATCCATACAGTTTTGCTTGAAAGTTTACATACACTTGGGGTATGTAAACTTGTGAGCACACTGTGTGGTTAAAAAAAGTCTTAATGCCCATAAAATCCAAAATACTGTGGCGATTGTTTTGATATTTTCCGAGTTTGAAGTTGACATTAGAGATGTGCATGTGAATTTTGGCGACGATCCTTAGACTTTTTGTGTAAAGCGACGTTGAGCTTTTGTACATTTACGTTTGTGCTCGTAAGATGACATACCACAAGTATATGTAAACATTCAAGGACAACTGTAGGTCCGAACAGTTTAATAATAATAGAGGATTGGGAAATACATAAAGCACAACAAAACACCAATATACTATTTTAATTGAATGATTACAACTGGTTTAGTGCCATACAAAGATTTGTGGTCAAACAATTTTGCATAAAATTGTATTTAAGAACAACTAAATTAAAATAATTAATTGTAAAAAAGAAAGAAAGTATATTTAGGAATGCTGTCAAGTTGTTACAATTAGAAATCATATCCCAAACTTTCAATTAAAATTATCTTTTTTTCCCCAGATTCTATATGTACACAGTCCTTCTAGATTTCTGTGGGGACAGTCGCTTGTGCATTCTGTGGTGGTAGCAGTTCATAGCAAGCAAAATATGCTCCTCTTGATCATGTCAAAATTGCCATGAAGATTTTAAAATACAGTGGCTCCAAAGTAGAATGCCCCAAAGTCATACAACTTAAAAAAAAAATATGCACAAAACGGTACCCAGACTTAGAACAACCATAATACGTCTTGTGAGCTTTTATTTCAATGAGTAATAAAGAGGATGTGTTGATGACAGTAGAACCAGAAATTGATTTTATTGTAATCTAGGAAAGTGGTTGACAATTCTCAGTGCAATACTGTGTAATGAAATGTACACTATCCAATGAGGTCTAGTTAGATCCAAAAGTTGCTTTTTCCAGCTCTTCGTCGACCTGCTACTGGTAAATGCTTGTTGGCTATTTGGCCCAGTTAAACTCTTGTCTCTTGGCTCATGATGATCAGACAGTATTGCCCTTTGCGCTCTCGCTTTACGTTAACTTTGACCTGCCTTGATCCAAACAGCGTGCCATTGGCTAGCGATCTTCAAGAGAAAAAGTGGTTGCATAGATAATGTGGCATTGAAGTGATGTAGCAGGTTATGCCCTCAACCCTGAAGAGGATGTTGGCTGTTATCACAACAGGTACAGGGTTGCCCTCAGTCCCTATGGTTGGAAAAGTTAGAAGTTTGACCTGTAACAAAGGGCACAAGTGGGCTTCAAACACACAACTCTAACATCTGGCGCAACGTCTGGGCATCTTGCTGTCTGAGGGCAGGAGATGCCCCATGGCTTATGACATCAAGTCCAGAAGTGAGCTTGGTAGCCTCATTAAAACTTTTGTGTCTAGTTTACTTTCTCAAGTAGTTTTATGCATCAAGTCTCATTAATGTTTGTTACTGCACAATAGCTGCCAGGTCTCTTCATGCCAAGTCTGTAAGAGTAATACACTCTTTCAGTCACATTTACTCCCCGAGTAGGTGCTAAGGTGTCGTTCCGGAGAGATTCTTTTATGTTCGGAGACCTCATTTGCTTCCTTGATTGTGATCGCCACAGCAGCAACATGTAGTCTCAGATTGATCTCCGCTGTTGCATGCCATACCAGTTCAGGAATACTCTTGGCAAATGAAGAAAATAAAATTTTCAGTGTTTATTAGAATACAAGTTGCCAGAAGGGAGTCCTTCCTGCTCGCCTATTGCAGCTCCAGCAATTAGCAAATTGATTAGGAGACCTTGAACACACCTCCCTGGCTCTTATCTTCTCATTCTTGGACAATATTGCTGCACCATGGGACAATGTAAATATTTAAAGGGGACCCTGAGTAAATCTCAATAAATGGCCATGGGGCAGAACAGATGTCTCCTGTTGAAGTTCTGAGCCAATTTTCTGAACTATGATTAAAGAAAAGTTTTGGATTAAACATTAAACATGCCATATCCTGTGTCATCATGTCAGGACTGCCCCCCCCCCCCCCTCTTGGATCTACTGTATTAGTTTGAAATCATTTGGGTGATGACTCTTTGAAAGTGGCGGCCATTCTGGGATGTCATGTTCAAAATGCCACAAAGACCTATTTTTATGCACAAATGCTAATTAAAATTGGCCAACACCACCCCCCATCCCCAAGCTGCATAGGGACAGACTTGGTAGCAATTTGGTGGATAATCAAATTGCATTTTAAATAGCCGTTTAAAGATGACTGGGGTCTGCTCACAGGAAGAAGCAGTGGCACAAATTAGGCTTGAATAAGATACTATGTGCTCAGAGAAACAATACAGCAAAGTTCACATCATAACATGCAGCGCTCGATTTATGTTTTTAATGACTTCAAATGATTTTATTCAAAAAGACGATCGGATTTGTTATCATGCAGGCAGAAAACACTGTTTTGCTTTTAATTATGAATTTCCTTTTGCTAAGTGGCATTTTCTTTACAACGTGTCCTTACAATCTCGCCAGTTGAGACAAAAATGCTAATGAGACATGATTTGTTAACGGTTGTAGTACCTTGGAAACATTTTACTCTTAATTTCAGATTTTTGGTCTGACAGAAATGGCAAACTGGGTGGAAAATGTTGTCAACAGTTATGTTTGTCTGGGGGGAAAAAAATCTGTGCTTAGATCTGTCCCCCCATATTTGATTTACATCATTAAGTTATTTTCAGCCAGTCAAATTGTCTATCCAGTCAGCATTCCAGCGCATATTAGTGACACCCGGTTAGCAGAAAACAGAAAACTGCAAAAAGAAAGAAAGAAAGAATGAAAGAAAGAAAGGAAAAAAAAACAGGCATGCGTGGCTTCTCCTAGAATAAGCAAAAAAAATCGATTCCTATGAAATGAGAATTGGAATGAACCCTGAATTCCCAATGACCTTTGATGCACACTTTGTATGTTCCTCTGGATGCATCAAATTGTAGTTTTTGTCTCAATTGGACCATGTTTCATGTTAAATCTGACTTAGACAGACTAAAGCAGCTATCAGAAGTGCTTCATATGCACATTCAGAGCATTTACTTTTAAAGTAACTTTCATAAATTGCACTTGTCTGAGTAATTTTAACACAACACACTTTTGACTTTGACGAAGGTATTTTCGGGAATAAGAAAACATACTTTTACTCCCTTACTCTCCTCCCTTGAGCTGGATTCTGTTCAACATATATACAAATTTGATTGTTTTATCTATTAATCAGTCAATGTATTAGTTTTGGTTTGTTAAGGAGACTGCTGCCTTGGGCGCTGTCCATCACATATCTATCTCACTAATTCACTAATACAATGTAATCACTACACATGTTTGACTCCAATTAACCAATCAAATGGCCTTACATTCAATCTATATTTACTTTAAAGACTATGGAAAAGAACAGCTGTTATGGGCTGATCTTTGTCCACATTTCAGCTTACAAGAACTTGAGAAAACACATTGCTGTTTCCTATGTAATATCTGCCTGCAAATGATGTCGGCAAAATTGCCAACACTCGGTCTAATACTGTACACATCCAAACATATTTAGTTTGTACACTCACACTGAATTCGCCAATAATGCAAATAGAGCCCCACATTTTGTGGCAGAATTTTCTTATTGTTATTTTATGAAGAATGTATCATATTGTTGGGCAGTATCTGAAGTTGCACATTCTTATATATTTTTATTCTAAAATGTTCGTGTTAAATTAAAGCCATATTTATCCACATTTGCCGTCTTGATCTGTGCGCGACTGGTTGCACAAGAGTGGAATTAAACCTGACACTCCTATATGCTACTATATCCAAATTAAGTCCCTTAAAATCTTTTTTTTCACCATGTTTTCTTTTTTATCTGGCACTGAAATGGCTCTGCTGCATACAAAGTGACATTTACATCAAAGTGGGTCTACAATTGTGTAATTTAATTACCATAATAACTAAACTTAATGTGGTTATCTAATCACAATTAAAAAAATGATGCAGATAGCCTTGTTAATTGTTAGTAAAATAGATACAAACCTGAACAAACAACAAATAAAATAACAACGTCGTCATACTTGTATTTTTCTATTTGGGCAATTCTATTTGGTAGAGAATCTCCCTTTTCCAGGTAGTTTAAATCGAGTTGTTCCTGAATTGGTTTGGCAAACAAATTCCTGATTTCTGTTCAAGCTGTTAAATCAGATTTCTAAATTACACTCATTGATGTTCCTTCCACTTAATGAGCGTGGCTACACTTGATTTTACTTGCAGCTCTCCCTAAATCCATACAGTTATTTCAAATGCGGCATTTTTATAAACATCCGTCTGTATCCAACTATTATTTTTATTTCTTGCATGTTGATGAAGTTTGTTGCAAAGATCATGACGGTAGTGGGATTTAATTGATGAAGTGGTTGACGGATCATAAAATTGCAGTCAATATTTGGTTGTGCCAGGTTGTCTGGGATGTATGGCTACACACACAAGGATGAGAAAACATATTTACACTTCAGTCTCTCCACAGTCTCTGTACAGTACAGTAAATACTCAGGATACGGAAATGAATAGACCTGACATATTTATTCAGCCCAAGTAAAAGAGTATTAGTTAAATATGTCCAATTTTAGATGTGGCCCCCAGGACCCTCTCACAGAAAATGATGGTATTAAAAGTATTTTTTTATTTATAGACATTTCAGCTTATAAGACAATAGACTCGTTCAGTTTTTACACGACAGCAGCATTGATCTTTTTAATAAAAATCCTGACTTGGTGAAAGTTTAATTAATAAGGGACTTTAAGCAAGGGAAATGAGCAAGGGAGTGCAGTCTTTAAGGGGCCGCTTATTTTTCAATCTGAGCTATCCTCCCAAAAAAAAAGAAGAAGAAAAAAAACAGTCAATTAGCGCGTTAAGCTGCAGAGACAAAAACTTCATTAGTTCTAGCAAAAAGAATAATAGGTTATAAAGGTTTAGCATTAGTGGTAGGCCAAAAGCACCAGCGTATTTTGTGTTACACAATTATAAGTTTCAAGACGTTATTATGCGAAGGTACTGTGTGCTACTTATTTTTGTAGTTTCTAAATTTGTAAGGACACCAGATTCTCATGTGACACGTACAACTGTTCTAAGAGTACAGTAGGAGCAAAAACCAGACAATTGATTATTTATCGCCTGGTCTGGTTGCGTTTGTCAATACTTTGTTGTCATGATTCAAATAAATATAAAATAAATAAAATAAATAAAATAAATAAAAAGACACCACTCCTTTTAGAAACCTTATATATTTCATTATATCTGCCATTTATAGCTTTCTGCATGCAGATATCTGATCGTAATTGCTTATGCATCATTCTTTGAATGCTAATAAATGATTGGTCACTATAGATCCGCCAATAAATTAATTATTTCCACTTCATGGTTAAGTATCTGCTACTCTTCCAAATCGAGTGCTGGTACTTGGTTATTACACTTTAATAGCTCGGTTGCCAAACTAACGATATATTACACTGTGCTGGCTCAGATCAGACAAGATGAATTGGCTATTAATTAGAGTTGCACTGAGAGGGCACCGGGGAGAGACTCCTCATAGCCTCGCAATCAAAGCCAACACGGACTCTTGTGACTGGCACAGTTGGGACAGGCCCAGGTCACCAAGTTTCAGTGCAAAATCTTCTAAATCTGGTTGAAGGGGCACATTTGATCATCCAGCTTTGGTGTAAACCATCGTCTTGAGCTTGAGCGCAAATGTCCAAAGGGTGGTCTGTAGAGAGGCGTCGCAGGCTGTTTGGCTCTCTTGAGCATCTTTAACAAAAGCCTCACGTAACCAAAGACTTTGAATGAGAACACTTCGCTGGAAAGATTTGACAAGTAAAGATGATTTGTGGGGAATATTATTGTTTGGCTCACTTTTGTTGCGCAGCCTCTAAATTAGCCCTTTTATCACAATTAATTAAGCTTTCTAATATGAGATGTTCCATCTTGAGCTCATCCACATAGGATAAATAAGTCAAAGCTGTAGGATATATGTCTTTTTATTGGCTCACTTGATCTCGGATGCATCTGTATTGGGGACTGAAGCTGTCTCTGTGGTGCGACTTTGTGGAGGACTCGCTGCCATCACTCACTTTGAATGCCTCTTTTATGGCTCGTTTTGTTAAAAAAATACTTTTTTTAATGCAAGGTATGAGGAGTTATGGGCTGTCTATGCAAATGAAGGAGTTTTGACAGTTTGTTATTCATGTCATCACCTTTTTAAACACTCAAAAACAATAAATTTCACTGTGATGTGCCACACTGAAATTGCCACTGAATATTATTAGTTATTTTAACAAGTTCCTTGTAAATAAGCGTTAAATGTTTGAACGATGAGCAGGAAGAAAAATGACTTTGCATCAACTTATTAGACGCCATAAAAGTGGCAGTGATTTATCATGGCTGTTGTTGTCTTAGCCATCTTTTGCTTATTTTGTAAGCTTGCTTTGTCTTGATGTGCCCATTAAATATGGAAACGCTGTTAAAAGCCTGCGGTTTCGCCTGTCGTGAAAATGTTAACCACAGGCATATTTTTGTACCTGTGCTCCTTGGAAAGATGGAGTGATATACAGTATGGTAACAACATACTGCATATTATCATGTTTTTGTGCTTTCAATGCTTATTTATACTTTTAGGAATCAAGTGTGTGTAATGTAACTTGAATGATTTCAAGGGACTAAATTTGGGGAAATTAATCAAAATTGCTATACACTGATGTAGGCCTGTAACTATTGATGATTTCATTGACCGACATATCCAAAAGTATTATATTATACATGTTTGTTTAGTATTGGTAATGATTAAACAATACCAAATGACAATTACACAATCAAAATCCTCAGTCATACTCAGAACTAACAGTTGTACAATTCCTTTACCAAATATTGTATAATGATAATGCCAGGGCACTTAAATTAACCAAGCAAATGGCTTTTATTCTGAACCCCTCTTGATATTTATTACAACTCTTGGCTCCAAAATTAAGCAGATTTATTTCAATCAACTTAGCCAATTTGTGCATTTACTTTTCAACTCAAATGACAACAATAAAAAATACATTACAATATTGCCAATTTACTGTGTGGAACATACAGTATATGTATAAGATTTAAATTCTAAAAGTCTGCCAGAGTGCTTGCCTCTCGTACTCGGAGAAAGAAATTCGCTTATTTCGAATGAACATCCTAGCGTCACTAGCTTCGGCTACTTGCATCGCCGCTACCCTTAAAAGATTCATACCGAAACAATGGCAGCGGAAGTAAAACTTTGTTGTCAAAATAGCATGCCCAGTAATGTATTGACAGCAACTGCGTGCTAACGATTATGTGACTCATCATAGAAGTTGTTGTGTCGTTTTCTGACACTGTGCCGTAACATTATTGACAGTAGCTACGGCACACAGCTCTGGTAAGATACAAGCATGTTGATATATTTGACCAAAAATGACACGGTCACTTGAAAAATATATGTTAATCCTCCAATACTGTTAAAGAACAAGCGAAGTAGCAACAGTGAAACAGAATTTTTGTGAGCTTGGGAACAATGTCCCATCTTACAACACGTTGTGCTATGGAACACAAGAGTGTCTCGTTGAAGAGAAACAAGTGTCGGGCTCTCACTATAACAACAACCACATTCCTTGTCATGGGGAGTCATTCATTTATTTCGTTCATTTGTTTATATATTTTTTCTATCCAACAAAATGTGTCTTCACGTTGTGATGCCAAAAAGGTTGGGGGATGCTATATTAGCTAACTTGACAAACATTAGCTAACTTGACAAACATTACATTACCGCATGCGTTGGCGCCTGTTGTCGGGGTGGAATTTATAAAGTGGATGTTTTGAATGTTGTTGAATTAGTTTAAATGTTGTACTGTATCATAAATGACGTTTGTACGCCAGCTCCACTTTGCAGTAGAGACATAGGGATTTGCTTAATTTTATTTTTGATCTTGAAATGTTCCCACACGTTTCAAGCTTCTAAGCAGATATTATGCGTTGATTGTTCATAGTTATCTGAGATATTTGTTTCTTTTCTCCATCCCTACACTGATGTAGCTTGATGAATTTCTGTGGTGACAACTACACAACTACACATTTGTCTTTGATTTGCTGTAATTTGGTGCGGTCAATTTCTCATCGAAAGGGCCTTAAAATTGCATTGGCAGATAACCATTTCAATACTAAAAATGCGTCAACATTTGGAAGGAGCCCGATTCCAATGTAAGGATGTCTAATTTAATTTTCATTTTGTATTTTTAATTTTTAATTATTTTTTTATGTTTCCACTCTGAGCAAAAATGTGGTATTGTGTAACTTGAACTTTGTATAGTGTAAATGCAGTCTTAAAGTGCTTTTTTAATTCATTGCACTTTAATTAAGATTAGGTTCAACCCCATGTTCTCTCTTATTAACCCTAAGAGGGGAACTAGTGTCAGCTGACTTCCTCCAAGAGAGTGAGGAAAAAGATATTAGTCATTGCTATAGAAATGCTTGGTTAAATGTTTTTATCCTGTGACTTATACAGTGTAAGACTAAGATTTACATTTTTGCTAAATTGAGCACTTGATTGATTTTAGTTCAAATCCTTTGCAGTGATGCATAAAGACAAAATCATACAAACTATGTCAACAATGAAGACCAATGCAGTAATTTGTTAAAAATATGACCTTTATAGTCACACTTTCATTAGTTGTTTAGCTACACACTTTTACTCGTATATTCCGGAGAACACCGATAATCTAATGTCTAAAACATCAAAATCATCATACATCATAATTTTTTTTTTTTTTAGTTTTCATTAAATACAAGGCTTAAGGATCATTCTCAATATTACATGATTGATACTTACAAGTCTTTGTCTACGGCATAAATATACAATTATTTATACATGAATGTATTTAATGTAATACTCACTTCAAATTGCATTTTATCTTGTATTTACAAAGTAATTTTTCATTTGGATGCTATTACCAGGCTGGCGAGATCATCTTAGAAGAAATCTGCTTTTCTTTGTAGATATTCAGAAGGCGATTGTGGGTCATGTAATCAACCAAGCTTTTTCTGTTTGGTTAGAAGCCACAGCAGCATTACACAAATCTCAGTGCTGTCTGTGCACATCACTCTTACTGCTTAGTGTGACGTGACGGCTGCCATGTCAGCAACACGGCACATCTCTGTTTTCCCTCTCCGGAGCCCTCTGTGAGTTTTCCCTGGGGTTGGCAGAATACGAGTGCCCCCTTGTCTGACTGGCTATAACCTTGCCACCAGCTTGTGTGTGTTGTGTGTGGGTTTCCAACTCTAAAGACTTGAACAATGATGACTCAAGCCGCGCCGAGTGCACCTCAGGGAAGATATAGTGGAAATAAAAATAACAAGTGGATTTTTGACTGCAGTCAGATGTGGGAGGAGGCGTGCTGGCATTGGGCTAAAAGCCTGACTAGATTCTATCCCCCTGTCATTAGATTAGGGTGTCTAGTGTTCAGGAAGTGCTGAAAGGCACTACAGATTGTATCTGCACGAAATGCTGTCCTTACGTCCAGTGACAGTTTCCAGTCTCAGCTTTTGAATTCCACAGTAGTTCTCAATTCAGTTAGGCCTGTTACTGTGGATGTTTTCTACCCTTCCCAAATATGAAGGAGCCAGCATTTGACTTTCTGTTTTAACTCACCCATTTAACTGAAATCTTTATTTTCCTGACATCAACATATGACACTGTAACTTGTTTGTCTTGGAGCATAGTAGAGGAATGCAAGGCCTTGATGGTGCTTCTTTCCGTGTGTATACTTGAGAGACCAGCATCAAACAATGCCTGTTTTTTTAATTTATTTATTTCTCTTGTTGGGTGGGCTGTGCTGATGTAACTCTGTGCAACTCTCTTCAGGGGGGTTCCCCCATCATCTGCTTGATGTGACGATAAACATAGTTGGACCAAAATGTGAAAATGTCTCTAAGACAGTAGTTCTCAACAACCACCGCTGTTTTCTTACGTTGGAAAACAACAGAGGCCTCAAAATTGAACCCTGTGGAACACCGTATGTTCCGGTATACATGTGAATCATATTGCACATATTCTTTTATTTTTTATTTTTTCAACATAGTTAGTATGAAGGGAGTACAATAATAAAGAAATCACACGACGTACCATCACAGCAGCCACAAGTCGACTATTGAGCACACCAAATTCCCTGCAGCACAGATAGATCAAGCAATGTAGCATCTGCCAACGATGGCCAAGCAGAGCATCTTATCTAGAATATATGAGCCCGGTGTGTCTCTTGTCCTCTGCCGAACCCCTGGGGTTTGATCGAACCCAAGTTAAGAGCCACTGCTGTTAGGTCTGCGCATAGATTTAGTTGAGAATAAGATCCGTGTCACTGGTCTGCAGCACGTGCCGGTGCAAATGTGCAAGGAGCTTAAAAGATCCTGGAAAAATGGGGTCTTCTTTGAAATGCCACAATTAATTGCTATGCATTGTGCTCAACGCATGGATGATTAAATGTGCTCCTAAACTGCCCTGATTTGTGGGGGCACCTTGCCGATTTTATTTGCCACTGTTAACATTTTCATTCGTGCATTATGCATGGTGCTGTGGGCTAAGGAAGTGCTGCAAACAAATGGCCTGAGGGATCGGCGTAAACACGGCGTGCCATAAGGGCGAGACGAGTGGTAGTTGAGCGCCGCCCCACTCAGCTCGTCGTCACACACAAAGCAGACAGCCCGTCTGCAGCTGCCTACTGTCACTTCTACCCCATATTCAAAACTATCGGTGAGGAATTTGCAGATATAAATTGAAAATGGAAAGACAGGAGTTGGGGTTTAATATTAATCAACACTGAACGCATGTCTGATGGAATATTTCTGTCTAATTGAGTATGATTCATCCTCCTTCAGCATGTATAGGCTAAGGTCACTCTCACTAGTTAAATGTGACAGCTAAAGCAATGCACTGCCGGTTCCTTTGTGTTTAGGGATTTTAGTTTGTCATTGCAATAATCAGTGACTGATGGAAGCCTTAGTGTTTTATGAAGGCATGCCAAATCACATGTGCTCCTGTTTGAACATGAAACACACAGAAAAGAATTATCTGATTTTACACATTTGAGGCACATTTACTCTGTGATTAGGTTTCGCTTGATCATGGTTCTTGACTGTTAGAAGAGTGAGCTTGCGCCCATGCACTACTCGTGGTGTCAGCTGACATGTTGTCGGCCCAGTGTGTCTCCACCCTCTCACCCCTGGCTGAAAATGCAAATCCAAATGCAAACGACATCGAGCCAATGGACAGCTCTCAATACTTTACAGTACGCTCATATCATGTCATATGCAGCAGATAGTTTGTGGCCATTTTTCCCCCTAAGAAATAATGTTCCAGCACATGAAAATGCTCAGGTTGGCATTAACTATAAATAATGCTCTTGGCACTCTAAAGACAGACAATATTGTATTTTATGGCCTGACCTTTAAAACGTTATTGTTTTTTTTGTTGTTGTTGATAAATTTACTCTGAACACAGGCATTAAACACGTCTCCATAAGACAACAAAACAAAACCATATCGTTGAGTTTCCAGTTCAAGTGAATCGTGCCGTCTGGTGGAAATGGAAAGTCTGTTTTATTAGAATGGAGAGAAGTGTTAAATAGGTGGCGACCAGCTCATTAGGATGCCTTTCCGAGCATGAAAAATGACCTTTTCCCATCTAATTGTAGCCATAGATAGTTGACGGGAACCAGAGCAATACCAGAACCTGTACATTGACAAGGATCACTGGAAACAATTAGCATTACATTTCACTAGTCAGTCTGCATGTTGCTTTTATTAACAATTGCAGTACACATTCTTTCTTTCTTATTGATTTAATTATTCATGACAATTAAAAATGTTGTCAGGAAGGGGAAGCGTGAAGGGATTACATATTGTAATAGACATTCTATGCATTTCACACACTGTATTTTGGCCTGGGTGTTTATATACTCACCTACATACAGAACCATCCATCTTGAAGAGATGAAACATAAAAACATTGTGTAATGGTGGAGCTGGACATGCTGCAGTCTGTTGATTGGTGGGCGGAGAATTGTTACCTGTTAAAATGGGAATAGAATATGTACAGTAACTGCATCAAACGAATGGTTTTCGTTCTATTCACTATTATATTTTGACCACTTATTCTTGGTTCCTATCAATAATACAATACAGTTAGAGTTCACAACACTCATCATTAGCACACCAGGCTAAAAAAGCTGCCAAAGCAGATAGCAGTCAGTTGTTACTAAAAGACACAATAAGTGTCTGCACTTGCTGCACAGCTGTAAGACACTACTCACGTTTCCATCCAATTGTTTGGAATTTTTTAAGCTAATTTACTGAAAATGCGCAAAACGGACATGCAATTTATGCCCGTTTCCATCTGTTCTTCTTTTGCAAATATTAAGAGGGGAGTCCGCCGCTGTAGGTTTGCAGTATACACCATTAAGAGAAGTGATCCACCATTAATTTAAAAGAAGAAGAAGACCAGGAAGCGACTTTTGGCGTATGATGACGTCGTATGAGTTTACTTTTGTAATTCTTGATAAACCGTAGCGTTTCTTTGCTGTTTTCCATCTAAAATAGCAATAATATCCGCTTCTTTAATTAATTCCCAAAATATTTCTGTTTCGTCATCTTCCCAAAGCCCAAACATACCTTACTTTATTGTCCGACATTACTTTGGGACTACAAACGTAATATCTGGTCAAAATGTTCGACGTGTGTCCGGTCTCACCAGCGGTTATTCGTAAAACCTGTTTCTAAAGCATACATTTGCATTTTCCTTTATTTTGGGGCCCTTTTTTTAATTCTGGTGTTTTAACTCAGTTTTATTTTCGCATTTCTTGAAAATCCGAATAAAAGTGGGTGGATCGAAACCCAACTAATGTTGATGCGTCTTGTTTTTGTATATTTTGTAAATTAAGTAGTTTGTTTCTTTTTCATCCCAACTGGCATATTCAGTTTGTCTTAAATTGAACCCAAGGCCTCTGCCTCCATAGGCTACTTAGGGACACTGCAGAATGGGAAGAAAACTAAATTTATGTTTAAAAATACGAAAAGTTTCTAGGTTTGATGGTGAATTTACTGGATGTAACACACTATTTACGGCGACATGCAAGTGGAAATGCTGATCATCGATCAGGCTGTATATATGCTACTATCACCTGCGGTGGAATACTAACCAAAGTCTCCCGCTCGGTGGAAGTATGTCTTTTGTTAAGGTACCTACAACCACCTTGTGGGATAACCCATTTCACCCCCTGTCAAGGCTATTAGGGGAGGTGTGTTTATTTGTTCAAGTGGATGACGCCCCTGGTGAATATTTAACACATGACTGGTTAAGCAGAGGCAATTTTTTGAGGAAATACATGAAAATGACATTTAGTGTATCACAGATAAGGAAGAACATTTGCCAGTGGTGTGAGGAAAAAGGGATACCCGCAATGTAAATTATTGGCAAAGAAAAGCCCATAAATGTAAAACATGTCATTGTTGAGATCATAGTACTCTAGTTGTAAATTCAGATGAGTTACCCAAAAAACTTAATTATTTCATGGCGACTGTTTTGTGGTGTCTGTTAAGTAATAAACAACTTTATTTATGTATTTTTTTGAACCTCTGACCATAAACAGTGACCCAACAGTCCTTGGAAAATATGTATGATACTTGAGCAAACTTTCAAAAATGTTTGTAAGTTTCTGAATATTTAGCCTTTATCTTATTTGATTCAATGGAAAGGACATCCTATTTTTTTCCTAAACTGCTACCATCGCAATAAGTTTTTTCCTCTGGCTCTGCAATGTTTTGGCCAATCATTTGTATATGAAGAACATATTTAAGGTACTTACAAATGTGATGCACATCTGTCAAACAGCCCAAGGGTGAAAAGCAGCACATAACAAGGCAACAAATGCTGATCTGGGACTTCTCTGCAGCAAAATAAAATATGGCTCAAGTTTTCATTAAGATCCTATTGATTAGCTTTTGCTAGCAATGACTTATGGAAGACATTAAATACAAGGGAAAATATTTTTATGTCTTTGCTTAGGCCATGCCAGATTCCATCCTTTGCCTTATTTACCTCATGTATGCTTGCCCCGACAGGCATTTGAGTTTCTCATCTAATCTTCCAACTTTCAGTAGAAAAATAAAATGGTATATGTTTACATATGCTTAATTTATTGCAAATTCCAATTATATACAGTTATTAATAAAGTTTTTAGATCACTTTTGACACGTCTCAGAACCAACAATCATCATAACGTGCTTTAATTTGAACTCAAGAAAGAAAGCAGCCAAAAACTGCGTTTAGATGCACTAGTTAGTGCCAGCATTTATTTATTTATTTATTTATTTTTACTAATGACCTACATTCTGGGTCTCTGATCTGTCATCATACCTGGTGATACTTCTTCAGTACAATTTGAAATGTACTTTATTTTCCTGTTTCTTTTTGGCATATAATAAGTGTTGTATCACATTATGATGGTTTGATTAAGCAATTGTCATGACTTTACCTCACTCTTCCCCTTGAGTCACGCAGTGCTGATAGTGTCATGAATGTAGAGGAAGTGTTTTTTAATTGTTAATTTGTCTTCGTTGCCTATTAACATGCCACTCAAGTCATGACTTTTGGAATACACAAATTGGCTCATACTGGTACCGGTACTTTCCATATAACCACCCACATGTTTTTATACTATACTATACTATACTATACTATACTATACTATTGCACTGTTATATTTTTCCAACTGTTCCTTTCGTTGTGTAATTATTTATTGTCAGTGTATCTCAGCATTTATTATTATCCACCCTGTGCATTGTAAAAATGTTTGACGGTTGGTGTTGTTGTTTTCATTAAATGAATAATTAAGTAGATTTTACAGTTTGCAATAGTTTAAACCTGTCTTTCCTGTTCTCTTTATACATTTTCCATACACTGGTAATGTCTTTTTTTTGTTCATAAATTGATGGTGATACTGTGACTTAAGATTATTATTTTTTTGCTGTAAATCTTAAGTGTATTTTAAAATTGAACCAAAAACTTTGCAGAGTAGCACTAATACTATAAAACTATAATATTTCACCCTTCTTTGGGACTAAGCCTTTTTTTAATGTAGGTCTCGAAGGTAGTGTAATCAGATGAGTAAAATTAGGTAAATACACTGTGCAAAACACAACTAAAACAAATACTTTTATTGTTTTTTATTTATTTATTTTGTTTTATCTACCCTTTATCCAAAATGCTTTGTTTTGCTTCACTAGTCGGTGTAATTTAAAAGCAGTAAATTGATCTACACAAACAAAATGTGGTATGCACCTGAAATGAAAAGAAAGAAATCCTTAAAGATTAGTGTTACGGTGTGGTCACGAAGCGGCGTGGCGTCTGTCGGCGTGTGAAGTGGAGGACCCAAAATGCAGGGAGGCAGGAGAACCACAGCAGGAGTGCGGGCGAGACTGGCGTGCTTTATTTTACAGAAAACACTAACCATGGTACTGGTTAATGCTAACTAAACAACAAACTGAAAAGATACAAAATCAAAATGACAGACAGAACTCCGGGGGTGACCGTGACAAGCGGCAATGATCCCACGCCGACTGATCACCACCCGGGAACTAAATACACCCACACTAATTGGGTAACTAGCCACACCAGGGGCCAGGCACAAGTGGCTGAGGGCCCGGATTGGTCAACCCGCGGAAGGGCTGGAACCCACTCAGGACCAATCGGGACCCTCAACCAAAACCAGATCTTCCCAGACATGACAATTAGGAGGAACTTTTTTTAAGCACTGTACTGCATATTATAACAAACAATTTTGTGCTTTATTGTAAAGTGTTGCCGTTGAGGGCTTGTGGCGAAGCTGTCATGTTTTGTTGAGTCTTGCTATGTCCAAGTTCAGTTAAAAGAGAGAAAAAGACCTACGTAGGGAGCACGTTCGATGTCAATGCATTCAGTCGCAAACTCTTTTGGTTACTAATAAACGCGAGTTCGCTGACTTCAAGCCTCCATAAACTTTACACATATGTTAGCGTGCCAAACAGAACATCATGTTACAGTATTGCCAAACGATATTTCGTCCCAGCCCTAATAATTTCATTTGTCCACTCATTTTTAGGCAAAACCCAGGAGCAAATAAAAAATAAAGACAAAAACAAAATAAAAGACAAATTTACAGTATTATTAAAAACAAAAAAAACTACTTATTTGCATTGTTCAGATTCTGTGCCAGGTGTTATCCCCCAAGTCATTTCCTCAAGACAAATGGGAAGGTGCCATGTTCTTTAAATATGCTGTTAATATGTCTTATAAAAGTCACCACAGCTGAGAACCCAAAAGCTACACTTTATTACAGTTTCTTGTCTTTTGTCAGGCATAGCTTTGAGTTTACGTTTTCAGGTAATTATAGTGTTGCTCACACTAGATCAGCACAAATAAGCGCTTTGTAGGGGGGAAAAAATCCGTTGGCCCTTAGCCCGATATCTTTGGCTGGACATGATAACACAAGACAAACAACAAAAGGCACTGGAAGTATCAGTCAACATTTTGATGGCGGAGGTGTCTTAGACAGTCAATCCAGTTAATTTTGCTCTCCAGGCTTACACCTTCTAATTTCTTACATTTTTTGAAGACGAAGTTTAAAGGCATATATCTATCTATCTCTCTCTCTCTCTCTCCCTCTCTCGATAGATAGATAGAAGTGCTAGAGAAATAAATGAAACTATTACATTTTTTCAAGGTTTTACAGTGACGATTTGCATGAAAATTTTTATTTTTAGCCCCAGAAACACTAAAGATATCTTTCCACAATGAATACTGTTTGTTGTACATTGTTTAAACAAACATACGCAAGTTTCCTTTCTTTTTACAAATGACCTCACCAATGTTATTTTGATCCTAAATGTATACAGTTGTAAAAAGCCTAGACACTCTGTCAGTATATCATAAGCAGTATAGGTTCAAAATAGCCTTTTCCGCCTCCATGCTGTAAAATAACACGTTATAAGTATGAAGGGCGTGACCCTCAAAACTAAGACAAGCGCAAAAAAAGAAAGAGGAAGTCCCTATTACATGTGGTATTTAGTAGTCCTTCACACAAGAGCCCATTGTTATGATTTGTAGAAAGATTTGACTGTCAAAGTGTCTTTGTTTGGTGTGCTACACATTTGCTAACTTTCATCTAACAAAGGCAGTTTTCTCAGCTAAGCAATGTTGAAATCAGACAATCAAAGCTATTACAGAAGGTCCGCGTTCGTATACACTGTTTCCTCAATGTGTATGTCTGCTGCCTGTGCAGTAATCAATATATGCCAAGAAATACTGTATGCACTGCACTTAGAGTAAGATCACAGAGGAAAATAACAATAAGTAATCTTGTGTCATTTAGCTGTTCTATGCAAAGTAATGCAATCATCTAATGTTTAGTGTAATGCATCAATCATGCAAAAATCTATTGTTGCATTAGCCGTGAAAGAACAATAATAATAAAAATGCTATAATGGTTTGGGCTTCCTTGTCATAAATCACACTTTGAGGCGGGGACGGGGGGGGGTGGTCTGAACTTGCTATTTTAGTTCATCCCAGCAGCTCTGCTGAATGTTGAATAGCTAAAGATAGTAAAAAAATTGTTGACAGAAAAAAAAGAAAAAAGCATCCATAGTTGGTCACTTTGAACCCAAGGTGGTTGCAACCATTGTGTGATGTAGCCTCCATCTGAGGATGACCCAACACCTTCTATAATGACATAAAGCAGTTTTTTGTTTGATAGCCACTCAGCACTTGACTGTAAATCAACTGTAAATGCATAAAAACAGTGCAGCCTGCTCGATTTATTACTACATTACAAATCCTTTCAGACAAATATTAAAATAAGGAACCAAATCAGTAGTGAGTTCAGTCTTGGAAGCTGACAGGCTGTCTGAATTTACATCAGTATTAGCATTGAAATAATAACACAGCTCTCAACTCGTGGGTGGATATGTTCCAAGTGTGTATTTCTGTCATGTATCAACAAAATGCTAATAGAATTGAAACACATTATCACATTGTAGTTTAATTGGCACCATTACACCAAGATGCATACTGTATATATTGTCGATGTAAGCATGTGAGCTTGAAGCACACTTTCGGACAGACAAAGACAGTTTTGTCGCAAATGTGTTGCCAACCTCTAGAAGTGTTTGTCTCTGAGTGGTGCTCTGAGTACTGTGTGAAGAGGATTTTTGATTTCGCAGAATATACACTCTGCCGGGGAAGTGGGCGGAGAAGATAATATTCTGAAAGAGGGAGGAAAAAGCGAGTTTTAATAAACCTTTTTAGTAGGCATAATCATTCATTTTGAACCTTAAACTCAACAGAACAACAAAACAAATCATTTTGGGGGGGAAATACATGTATTTTAATGCCTCCAAGCAAAACTAATTAAAGACGACACCCAATTTACATAAATAAGCATTATAATTTGCATGCATGCACAAGGGAATAGACTCAGAAAAGAAAGCAATATTTTGCAGTCTAGTTTTATTCACGGTTTAAGCTTAATAGCGATTCATTTTGGAGAGGAAGAGAAAATAATCAAAGGGGGAATTTGAACTATCTCCAAAGATGCAGCAGCCCTCTCTATTCAAAAGGTTCCTTCCGAGTCACCAGATGACTCCAAATTTGGAGTGGCACTTCCTGGCCCCACTCCAACTCAGGCTCCTTGAAAGGTTAAAAAAAAAAAAAGATTCTAAAACCCAGTACTGTATATTAGTATGCAGTTCCGGCATCGGGTAGAGAATTAATGGCGTTTACTGATAATGACTGTAATCGTGGCACAAATGGGCTGTTGAAATAGCAAACAACGGGCACAAGGCATGTAATGGGGATTTTATTAATTACAGCATGAGCAGTCTTCAGGATTTACTGTGGCCATGGCTGCCGGTTGGGAAGGGGTCGACAAGTCTAATCCAACATTAAAAAAGGGTCACTTTGGACGCAAAGACAAGAACTAACTTGGCACTCTACAACTTCATGTTAATATTTTAATGATCAAATGGGCATTTTTGTCTCCATTATTGATGTTGTCCATAAGTAACTTAATCTACATGGATTTTACAGACAAATCAAAATACCAAAAGCAGTTCATGTGTGTGACTATACAGTTTATTCATCCAAGACTCATTTGTAAAAAACAAAACAAATAAACAAATAAATAAATAAAAAGATGAACGCCAGGAAGCAGGGTTATAATAACTAGTTTGTATTTAGTATTTTTTTTACTTCAGTTTTTCTTTTTCTTTTTTCTTACTAGTTTTATTAGTGTTTGAGTGCAAGATATAAAAAAAATCACTGTTGTATAATAAAGTAAAATAAACTACAATTCTGAAACTACTGCTAACCTTCCTTCTTCGGTAGCTGCGAATGTACAGAAATTAATACATTTAAAAATGAACTCCTAAAGCTCACGTATGATTAATTGACGGAGATGAAAACAAAAGACATTTTCATTTTCATTTTCATTTTCATTTTAGCAAAATTTTTACGCAAGATGTAATTTCACGATCACGATACTACTGTCTGCGAACACTTTGTGCCATTGCCATTATTCCTCACTGGTGATTTGAATAGAATCGACCGGGTTAGCCTCAAGACGCTAGCTTTCGGCTACTGCTCATGAATTCACAGTGACTCATGTCACCAGAGCTAGCGATTTTAAAATAAACATAATATTTATGTTACAGCCGTAACGCAGCAGCGTTTATTGATTTTCGTAACAAAAAACGGACAGTCCGTAACAGTTGGTAGGTCTGGACCAAGCGACGCCCCGCTCCTTCTCCGGTGTGCGCAGTGAAGCTTCTGCGAGTTTGCGCCCAGTATAAAAACACACGGTGAAATGCCAGCGAGGCGGAAGACACACCCGGCACTTGCCGTTTAATTCAGACATACGCTTGCTTGCAGCAGCAGTTTTTTTTTGCTTGCGTTACCACAACATCCTATTTTGGCCATATTTCTTCAGCTTCAATTTTATTTCAGTTGAATGCGGAAAATGCCTATTTTTGCCATTTTTTGATTGCCCAAAATTGGGAGCATCCCTAATTGTTACCATTTCCAAAGTATGGTACACAAAGCCAAACGACTGTCAAAAGACAGTATCCTCCAGGGATGACAAGTTGTTGCAGAGCATACACGTAGTAGTTTCGTGTGTGTGTGTGTGTGTGTGTGTGTTTTACAAACTGCTAACTACTGCTTCTAACAGTCATATTACAATGTTGTTAGTCATTTTTACAGGTCCCCTGTGAATTTAGTTTTTTTTTCTTCAAACCCTCACCCTAAAACCCCCCTCCCAAAGAAAAAACAAACAAACAAAAAACACATTCTTGTTTTACTAAGATGTTGTTACAAATGCTGAAATAAGCTGCTTTTGGAGACGCGGCCAGCTAATAGAAAAATAAATCAACATATGGTAACTCTGTCAGGTAAGAGACACATCAGCTTATCAACGAGAGGTTTGATTAAAAGTCCTTTTTATTACTCACTGCATCCTTAATGGACGCCAGACTTTCAAAATGGAAGAAACAATTAGAGTTTTACTGCTTTGTGGGCAATGCTGATTTATATAAATCACTGCACGGGTGTAAATTTTCCAATAAAGGTCTGAACCACTCCTGGCATACATAATTAACATGTCCGTATTTGGTACACACTGTCGACTGCATCTCTTTTAATTGGAAGGACTCAAAAGTCACACCAATTCAGTCTCACTCAATCAACAGATTACGTGTGCTTGGTGGAAATTTCAAATTGTTTTTTTCCCCATATGCTAATAATCATAATTGTTTTTTTAAACAAACATTAGGATACCTGTATTTCACATTAATGTAGTGTATGTAAATGACATTTGCTTAGTTTATTTTGCGTTTATTTTGCGTTATTAAGACTTCTACCCATGAGCTTAGAGCTAATTTTTAAAATGTATCCTTTATTTTATTTTTTACTCTTGAACTTTAAAACTGTCAGAATGTGCACACCATATTTGTTAATGATTGTTTCTTCCAGTAACTTTAAATAAAGTAATATACACCAAGGGTCTATTTCACAAAGCAGGTTTCGTGAGAACTTTGGGTCAAGAAACCCTGAAATGTGGGAAACTGCGTTTTCCGTTTCAGAAAGGGAGGTCATTGAAACCAGAGTAAAAGAGGTAACTCTAGCCTGTTTCATAAAAAGAGGTAATTTAAGCTCTCGGTCAGTTACGTGACAATTTATCCTCATTTAAACCCTGAAAGAAATGGCTTGAAAATCGGGGGGGGGGGGGGGGGGGTGTTATATAACACACACATGGATTTAAATAATCTTTTCAAAATTATGTATTTTGAGGAGCATGCACTAAAGTTTGTCCCTGTAAGTCCCTGTAAATCATTTGCATTTGACAATCCCTAGAGAAGAATGCTGTTAATAGCCCTGCCAACTTTGAATGATTAAAAAACTCGCCAAGTTTTACATGAAGAGAAATCAAGATATTCACTCCGCTCTCAAATGCTGTGGGTGTGTCCAAATACGTTGAAATCACGCTCCACTCAACTTTTAACTGTCAATCAAATTCCACTTGTAAAAGTGTATTCTACTTTGTCATCTTTCTTATGCCTACATTTAACTACAAGAGAAGCATTTTCAGTGCAGGCATAGCTCCCGAGCTAACTGTACATCGTAGTTGTGCTCAAGATTTTAAATATTCGGTGAGGGGCGACTCATGACGGTCTTTTGAGTACTCATAGTTGTCAGTCTTTATACATTTTAAGTACCGTAATTATTTTTCAAATGTGTGTGCACTGTGCAGTAATGTGTGAGCAAACCTGAATTCAAAGGTTAGGATGTACTCACTCTTTGTGAGTGATCCAGACCAAAGGGCCTGCTTGGTTCCTTATAATCTGCATTTTAACATAGCAATTTTCATGAATGCACAAAACATGCACGGAACCTCATACTCATCTCAGATTCAATGAGATCTTTCAATTTCATTTCTAAAAATTCCTTTGGAAGTCTGTGACTTGAATACTCATCTGCGCTATGGAAACTTATTGTCTGCATAAGTCAGAAGAGCCGTCACAAAGTCCCTTTGTGAACATTTTCATATCCATTGACACACACACGCACACACACATGCACACTCACACACACACAAACTAGCCAGCTGGTTTTATTTTACAGGCTAAACCAACAATTTGGTGTAACTTTGCAAACATAAAACATGCATAAAACCGAGTATGTGAGCAGTGTGATGTTGGTACAAGATGTGTCAAAATCCCTAATTTTATATCACTCAAAACATTTGATCTTGTTTGGGGGGGGGGGGGGCAACTTTTTGCTGTTTTTCAAAAAATACTCTTTTCTCTGCTGTCAGCAAATGCAGCATGAGGAACACATTTTTCCAGAATAATTGTGAGCATGTACAGTAGACTCCTTTTTGCACAAGACACATCGCGTGACAGAAGACTGTCTATACTGTACTCTACAATATATTTATCTAGCATGCCCAAAGGCAACACATGGTAACATAACCTCGGAAAATCTCACCACTCAGGTTCTGATTTTCAGTTTTTCTTATGCATGCTGTTCTCTAGCCACACTCCATTCATTTGATGGCAATTTAGTAACTCTGCCCTTCTAATCATATCAATCTTTTGGGAAAAAATGTGCACACCATCATGACCACAACATTTTTTACTTGCGCTGTGAATGTAATCAGTTGTCACAAAAGTAAAGCACTTAAATTGGTTTGATATGGAAATGCTACTCTTTGTTACTTTAACTCAAAGATTTTGTTTAATCAACACCATCTATAAGCCAACCCCTAACCCTGTTACTGCTGTGGCAAATATGACATTTTATGTGATTTTCTAGCCACTTTATGGGTTTTAATTTTGTGGAAAAACATCAGCAGCATCTTAAGTCAGTCACTCAACAGTTAACATATTCCAGCTCCTTTTGATTGCTGTTTTTATCACGAGAATCAAAATATGCACTTTTTCAGAACCTTCCCTTGTTCGCATGTTCTGACAAGGCTTTAGCAAGTCACTTGGCTCCAGATTGTGTTTACTGCCTTACTGTGTGTTTTACTAAGTGTGCCTTGTGGAAAATATCACCTTATAAAAACAGCTGCGAGACGTCTAATGAAATAATCCCACAAAAAGAAAAAAAACATGTTGCTTCCATCTTGCCTTTTCCCCACATTTCCCTTGAATACACTTCAAACAATTCAAGTTTCAGATTTACCATTCAGTGAATTTAAATCTATCTACGTGCTGTCTTGATTTCCGTTTATTTTGTCGCATTTCAAGATAATAAAATTTTATCTGGATCATTTTCTACTGTATATACTTTTGTGCATTTCAGGTGTCAGCGCTGTAATGGAAATACTGTTTGTAAAGCAAATACCTTGGAAGAATATGCCTCATTCACTTGTGAAATGCTCCTCTTTTTGCTTTTTGTTAGCGTTTTTTTGCCTCAAGTATCTGTTTCCTGGGTGTGTACATTCTTTGGCAAGCTGTGAGGTCATGTGTGAAAAATGTATTGAAAAACAGTCATGCCGTAACGTATCAAAACTTGCTTTTTTCCGTAATGATCAAGATATTCTTTTCTTACAAAATATGCCCTATCTGAAAAGATGCAATGAATACACTTTTCTTTCTTTCCCCTCTTATACTCTCTCAGAGGTGAGAGACACAGAAACCAAATGTTGGCAGCATTCTTTGGCAGTGACACACGCACGCACACTGAGTATCACCTTATACTCACTTTTTGAAAAAGTTGAAGCATATGTCTCCAAACTTTGTGTATATTGTCAAAACTGTATGCATAAGATACACAATTTTGCAGGTTTACAATCATTTGTGGTGTTTTCACTTTCTATGATTAAATTGGTACATAACTGACTGCAATGGGTAATATCCTTAACCTGTATTTTTAAAAGTGTCAACACAAAGTCATATTTTGTATGTGGCTCCACTAGTCTAAACATGATATGCAGATTAATAATGCATTTGCGGGATATGAGTTAAGCAGCAAAATCCACCTGAAATTTAAACAAACCGCAACTTTAAGTCATGTGTATAATAATGACATCCAGGACGATTCAGTCCATTGCTCGTCTGAGTAGTGCTTGTGAAATTATGAATTTATATGTTTTGATTGTGGCCAGCTCATTAATTGATCCGACATTATGTATTTTTTTAAAAAAACTTTATAAATCACCTCACGGGCCAGATTAAACCCCTCAAACCCCTTTGCGGGCCTTATCCGGTCCGCGGACTGTATGTTTGACACGCCTGGGTTAAACGGTGGTTGACATGCAGAGACCTCAAACTGGGCGGAAAGAAAGCAGTTTTCGTAGAAAGGTAATATTTATTATTTGGTCGTTGCTGCCACTCCGGTGCGGTCGAGGTGACTGTTAATATCGTGTTGGAACTCTGGTCCCCTTCTTGACAAAGGAGACGGCCACCGATGACCACACAATTAGGCAGAGGCGTATCAATTTAGACAAACCCACAACACCCGCTGCCTGGAGGTAATCTGGATGGATGTTCTCCACCCCCTGGGCCATACCACACGAGGAGCTTGTTAACCACCTTGGTGACCCCAGCCCCAGAGATATGAGTCCCCAGACTCTGATTCTTCATTGTCAGGTGTATCACTATAATTGAGGAGGTCTTGGAAGTACACTCCCTATCCACCCTGAGTCGAGGTCAGCAGCATCTCATCCTCACATACACACAATGTTAACGGTGCACTGATCACAATTCACAAACCAATATCAGTGTTTTCTAAAACATACTTTTTTAGGATAGCAGGAAAACACATATTTAGCAATTATAACATGTGTCACACACGTCGGATGTCGGAGCCTCACAGGTATTAAAGAGATCTCTGTGCATTGCCGAAGCATCTCAGACAGTCGTGTTGCCTCACCTGGTCTTATGTTTACCACAGATGTTTGGATTAGAGAGCAGCCGGGCGGGACATATGAGACTAATCCATCGTACCTTTACTTTACACTCAGCAACATCGTTGAGCAATATCCTTAAGAAATTTAAAAATAAGCATAGAATTGTCAAGATTTTCAGGTTCAGGAAGCCCACATAGGGTGTAATTTAGTTGAATCTTTTTAAGTGTATCTGTGCAAAAATTGTGAAATGTGAAATGACCTTATTGTTGTGGTATTTGATCGTCAACCAGAAATGTTGAACACGTTTGTAAAGATATTACCCAATGTATATACAGTATGGCCTATAGAGAGGGGTAGAGAGACAGCAGCTGTTGGTTACAGACTGTTTAATTTACATTTGTGTGAGAATTTTGACATCTGCTAGTTAACATAACTTTTTTCTGTAATACTATCATATTCACACCAATGACTCTGTGAGTAGTATCAACTTTTAATAATTAAGGCATTATGATAGTGACTTAATTGAAAATGTAATAAGCAATAGTAATTACTTCATTTGATGAAGACTCTATTGCATCATGGTTATTTAAAACTGGTAATTAGCAGTCATGGGAATGTCTCTTTTTTCCCCCTTTTGAGTTTGAACACAAATGCATTTTCATGAATTGGACTATTCAATGAACAAAATGATTCATTTGTCATCATTTTTAGCTTCATAGTTTAAATAATTTTTTCTCTAATGTGTCGGAATATATATATTTTTGGACTGTTTGTAGAGGTGGGCATTTCATCAATAGTGACGGAAGGTCCGTCCATGTTGGACGCCCGTTTTGTTGACGATTACCGATTGACAGGAAACTTTGAAAAATCGATGATCTAAGTATTGCAGGAAGGGGTTTTCGGCAATGTAATCATCAATACATCAATACATTCAGCAGTCCGTCAAGGTCGGATGTTCCATTTTGCTGACAGATTAACGAATAAAGAAGCATTGACGGATGTCCACTTCCAATGACGGAAACATAGACGCTCATTTTGCTGAGCAATCGACGAATGACGGATTGATTTTTTTTTTACAATATGGTTCGTCTTGAAATATTGACGGATTGACGATAACGGAAGGGTTTCCTGACTGTTGACGACTGCCGAATGATGGACGCTCAAAATTTGTTGATGCGCCCACCTCTGTTTTTTTGTGACTCAAACTGTAATGTCAGGAATCATTTTTTGCCAAGTAAACATTTACTTGACTGACATTATGTGTGTGACATGGGCTTATAATATGGGATGGATGCAATCATCATGTGTATACAGAGATGAAAAGGTTTTGCCTGGCGTGAATTGTTTTTATGATTCATACATAACATTTCAACTAATATGTGGACCTTTTGTGCAATTTAAATGCTTTGAAATGTCTGATTTAGAAAAAAGCTATAATTGATGACATGCGCTGTTTCATGTTTATCAACAGAAATCAGATGGCAGCGTGCGGATTGGCCTGCAGATTCACCTTTAGCAGACTGTTCAAAAGTAAGGTAAACCTTAAAGAAGATGCATTGTTTTCTTCACAAATTATTCATCTGTCATATGAAGGTGTACCCCACCACTCACCAAAAGGCAGCTGAGATTGATTGGCTTCACCGCAGCTATGACTTATTGTATTTTATGATTGGCAACAGGTTATTGTATCTTCTGCAACCCAATGGAAATACATTGTATTCATTTGTTCTTTGCTATACATTGTTGGCATAGATAAGTGCAAACAAAGATATTTAGATTTTGTCAGACAAATTGAGTGAAATTGCATAATTTCCCGTGACACCTCGGTGATGTCTCATGACACACTAGTGTGCCACAGCACCCTGATTAGGAATAACTGCTCAAGTCCATGTGTTTTTTTTTTTTTTTTTTTTTTTAGTCCATATGTCCATTTAACATGTCTTTAGAAGACTAAATACTTGTTCTGACTGCATTTAATCAGTCAAATATCAAGTAATTTGTATAATATGACTATTAAGAAGACATTATTAGGTCAGTGACATTTCTTTCACCAAAGCCAAAATGCTGCCTCTTATGTGAACTACTGGTTGGTCTGTTATGGTTTGAACTTGCACCCCTGTTTTGTGAAACAACATAATTGTCTCCAACATGCACGCAAGCAGCATGCACCAGTCATGATACCCTAAGGCCTGGATTAATTAAGCTATGAAAACCCATGAGCAGAGAGCATTCAGCAGGTGCCTGTTTGTCTTGCTGTGGGACTTGTTTTTGGCACTGCTGCTCATTATAAATCTATAATGAAGTTACAGTTTTATTTTGTTTTTTTTTAATACTGTCATTGGCAATACTCTTGGCTATACTGCTGTATACAGTATAATTTGTGCGTGTGTGTGTTTTACTCATATGAACAATATGAGAAAAAAACATTTTTTTCCCACTAATGTTTCTTTTAGTTAGTTTTTTAAAGTTCTTTTAAGGAGTTCAAAACTGCGGGGGAAAACAGGTGCTTTATTTTTATGTAATTATAGGTGATTTTGCTTGAGGAGGCACATTCTCCTTTTTACAGACTAATACTTTATTTAGAAAATACACCTAGAGATGTACAGTACTTCTCCAAACATATAATAAATATTCCATATACTGTAGTTTAGCATCTTATTTGGCAATACAGTTATGACTGAGTCAACGGAGACATCACGGCCAGTCAATGGTGCTGCTACTGTATAATAAAGTGTCTAAAATACTGGCCAATCACAATACAGTTATACCATGCAGGAAGGCAGAATTTAAAAGGCATGATACAGAAGTAGAGAATGTTTATCATTAGTTTTCAATTGCTATAAATATCAAAAATATCAAACAAATCCTGGACACATTTTGTAGTTTTCAAAAAGTGGATGTGACTCGAGGCAAATCCAGACGTGGGGGGGCCCTCCACAAACCACTCCAAGGGACATCATTTTCAAACACTTTGTTTGACAGGTGTAAATGATACTTTACACTTCAAGTTTAAGCTGCGGTATTCTCCACTTAATGCACTCTTGTGATTCTCACTGCTTTCCTTGATGCTTTCACTCACTGCGCTTCACCCAAGGGAAAGAAGCCTTGCACACGTTGTAATAAGGGTAGCTGATATAATGAAGGTCATTGTAATCTAAGAGCTAATGTACCAAGGAGTCAAGGAACTGTAGCTTTACTTGCCAGTAAGGCCTGCATGTGCTGCCCCCAGGGATCGTGCTGATAGGGTTATCTCGGCTAACCTGACTCTAATACAGGCCTTGCTCTGCTGTTTGCGTCGGTGTCGGAGCTGAACTTTTCCCAGGGATCCTCTTCATCTGTGGATGGGCATGGGATGAGGCGCCATCCTGGTTAAATCCCATCCCAAGGTGTTTGGCTCTCCTCTCCGTTCACACACTCGGTTTCGCGCTGCTCTTCATCTCGGTGACTGTCTGACTTGGAAAACAGACTGCTTTCGATTGACAAAGAAACATTACATCGCTCTCTGCAGACGACCGGCTCATAAGAGATGACCTCTAAATCTAATCCTATCCCTCAGGATATGCAAATGTCCTCCGATCAAATTTGATTTGTTTTTTTGTCAGTTCAGGACCCAGCAGTTTGCTTACAACTCTGGTACAAGCCAACCCAAAGGATGATGCACAAACTGTATGAAGCACTGGCGTATAGTGGTAATTTTATCTCGTTTTAGTCAACAAAAACTGTCAACATTTTATTCTAGTGTCAGAAAATTTTTGAATTATGGCATATTATTTTATGTCATGTAGCTGAATTGTTGTAGTTTATTTAGTTTTAGGTTGCATCCGTGTTTAGCCGCCCAGGTGATTTGTGTTAACAATAGTTCAGTTGCAGCTCCTAGATTAGCTCCTACTTCTGTCTGCTTTAACTAAACTTCCAATTCAACTAAAACCTTAATTGCCTGACCAGTATTACGTATCTTAGTTAGCAGAAATTTAACTTCACACACAATTATATCAACAAGTGGAGCCAAAATGTCCATAGAAATTAGCTCAGTCTGGTCAGTCATTCGTCAACGAAAATACATGCTGATTTAGTTCCAGTCATTGTTTATTAATGGCGGTTTTAGTGTCGTCTAGTCTAGTTTTTGTCCAGTGAAAATGTGCATTGACAAAAATATTTTAGTTTAGTTTCCGTTAAAATTAACACAACTGGCATACAGTAAATGCCATTTTTATTCCAACTGACTCAAGGTTTTGAGATGAATAAATGACAGTATATTTAATTTTCAAGTTCATGTTCAGTTTGTTTTTGTTCCACTGGGAGAATCTGTGGGATACACTAGAATTATTTTTGTCCAACTGCTGTTTTAACAGCGATCACCGTATGATTTAGATCATGTCAAGATTTTGTGTTCATCATACTTGAGATTTCAAAATGTTGACTTGAATGATGTCATATTGTTTGTTTATTTTTATTTTTTTACCTGTATTATAATTGATGGTGGAATGCAATCAAATGGTGGCCAGCAGCACACTGTAAATGCTGACAATCATTTTTTTGTACATTTGTTTTTTGTACATCTGTCTCATTGAAATACTTTGAATGCCTTTTCTTGTTAAAAAACAAAAACAAAAAAACTAAAGAAAAAAAGCCCCCGCTGTAAATCCAGTCCTTGCCATCCCATCATTCAAACTTCTGAACCTCTCTTTGTGGCTTCCTGGAGGACTACGGTGAGATGATCTCTTTTGTTTCGCATCATTAGTTCCATCTGTTGTGCGAGCAGGCCTGTCTGTTCCGGAGCATGCCGATGTGATGGTCGCTAGGGGCGACTGGAGACGCGACCGTCCTGGTGGCTGCTGGCCTCACCTCGGCCACCAGCATCGCCTTGTCCGTGATCCTTATGACACTTAGTGCTGCTTGACTGATTTAACTTATTCACTAAAGAGTACATCTAAGGATGACACACATGCATGTACTTCAAAAACATAAATTATGGCAAATGAAGTTATTTTGATCAAAACATTATTGAGCAACATTGTAGTTTGCTTTTGAACAAAAGTTACCATTCAATTGCATACTCTGCAAATGACGTGTTGCCTATATACATTGCGTCCACTCCGTAGGTCAGATTGTCGTGCTTTTCTTCGTGCAATCCAGAGTAAACGATGTGCCAAACAGATGTAACATTTTCTCCCAACAAGAAAATATTTTATTGATGATTTACATGAACAATAAATCTTCAGAAAGGCTGAAAGGTTGATGGGCATACACAATTTAGCATCTGTCTTCTCCAGAATAATTAGTTACATACCAGAACACTTGGGACTTTTTTCCCTCTCACTTTATTTGATCTAATTACGTCTTTAAAAGCAAAGTATCCGCCATTATTATAACAGCAGCAGGAGAACAGATGCGGTGAAAATCAAGTGCATATTCTTAGTTTTTCCTTTCAAAACTCCCCTTTAGTTTCTGGACCTAATCCATGTACGCTCCCTCCCTAGCTAAGACGGAGAAATGTGGCCTTACCTTTTTAATTATGGGCCTGCTAAGCGGAGCAAGCAGCAGCGAAGCTGCTGCTTGCGGAGCAAGCAGGCACATATTACTATCCACCCTAGAAAAGGGTTTAATATTATTATGGGCCTGCTAAGCGGAGCAAGCAGCAGCAAAGCTGCTGCTTGCGGAGCAAGCAGGCACATATTACTATCCACCCTAGAAAAGGGTTTATTATGGGCCTGCTAAGCGGAGCAAGCAGCAGCGAAGCTGCTGCTTGCGGAGCAAGCAGGCACATATTACTATCCTAGAAAAGGGGTTTATTTTTTTTCTTTTTATATTATCTTCCAGCGACTTTTCCGCAAGAATAGGGGCCGTACCGTAGATCGCACCGCGACAAATAAGGTATCAAACGATGCGGCTCGATTTGACTCGCTGCGCTATTATTTTTATAAGAATTCCCAGTTACCACGGCGACACAATTCCCCAAAATGTCCCCCAAAAAGTCCCATAGGAATGAATGGGAATCCGAAAATGATCACATCAAATCAAGCACCTTTTTCCAAGACACGCTGCGCGCGCATACGTTAACCGACCGATATGAATTTTAGCTCATTTTGTTGGAATTTTTGTCATCTTTAGCTCAGTGTCAAAAAAAAATTTAAGGAATGAAAGCTCTCCCCCCTGTGCGGGTTCAAAGACAGTGAGCAAAGGGGTAAAAGTCGCCTTTCTTGCATCAGTTAGAGCGTGACTAATTAAGGTCTGAGTGGTGGGAACCAAAAAATATATTTCCAAAAGTTTCACTTCAACTCGTCACCATGGCCACAATCTTTGCTCACTAGACATCAAATTCGCACATTTTGTAGCCACAAGCCTCTGCTTTCTGAAGAACTAAGTTTTATTTGGCTACGGTGTCATTTAGTACCTTTATTTTCACTTTAAGCGAGGAGAAGTCGCACATTTTTGATCTCTTTTCAATGTAATTTTCGCCGTTTTTCCCTCTTCATTTTCGATCAATCATAAGTTTTGAACCTGCTCTCATTTGGTCATTTTTCATCCGATTAAAAAACTGAGAACATGCTCGCGTTCCCCAAACCCTTGCCGTTCTAACGAGCCATTTCTGGAATCTGCATCTTCAACCGTTAAGTCGCGAGAGGCTTTTGTTTGAGGTGAGCGTAATCCTATACAAATCAATGGAGTGTTGGTGCGTGACGTCTCCTCACAACTTAAAATCAAATGTGTGTGCGTGAATGTGCATGTTTTGTAAAGGGGCAGTGAGATACTGTTAATTATGGTAGATTCCACATTTCTTGACCGATTTCAATGGTTTGAATTTTAAACTGTTCAGCTCATTGAAATGTTACTTAAAATCAAATGTGTGTGCGTGAATGTGCATGTTTCTTAAAGGGGCAGTAAGATACTTTATTTGATCTTGATTATGGTTAACTTGCACATTTCTTGAGCGATTTCAACGGTTTAAATTTTAAACTGTTCAGCTCATTGAAATGTTAGTTAAAATCTAATGTGTGTGCGTGAATGTGCATATTTCTTAAAGGGACAGTAAGATACTTTATTTGATCTTGATTATGGTTAACTTTTACATTTCTTGAGCGATTTCAATGGTTGAAATTTTAAACTGTTCAGCTCATTGAAATGTTAGTTAAAATCAAATGTATGTGCGTCAATGTGCATGTTTCTTAAAGGGCCAGTAATACTTTTAGTTGATTATAACTTCCACATTTCTTGAGCGATTTCAATGGTTGAAAGTTTAAACTGTTCAGCTCATTGAAAAGAGTTAGCAGGCCCATTCAAAATTTCCGCGGGAATTTTTCTAGTTATTTTTCTTCCATATATTATCTTCCACCGACTTTTCCGCAAAAATGCGGCCCGAACCGTACATCGCACCGGGACAAAAGAGGTATCAAACGATGCGGCTCGCTCTGACTCGCTGCGCTATTATTTTTCTAAGAATTCCCAGTTACCATGGCGACGCTATTCCCAAAAAACTCCCAAATAAAGTCCCATAGGAATGAATGGGAATCCGAAAGAGATCAACTCCAATCAAGCCCCTTTTTCAAAGACACGCTGCGCGCGCATACGTTAACCGACCGTTATGAATTTTAGCTCATTTTGTTGGAATTTTTGTCATCTTTAGCTCAGTGTCAAAAAAAAATTTAAGGAATGAAAGCTCTCCCCCCTGTGCGGGTTCAAAGACAGTGAGTGAAATATCCTTTATCCCATGTGTGTGTATTGCATGAGCTAGAGCGGACCAATTAAGAAACAGAGTGAAGACAGAGAAAAAAATTGATTTCAAGTTTCACTTCAACTCGTCACCATGGCCACAATCTTTGCTCACTAGACATCAAATTCGCACATTTTGTAGCCACAAGCCTCTGCTTTCTGAAAAACTAACTTTTATTTGGCTAAGGTGTCATTTAGTACCTTTATTTTCACTTTAAGCGAGGAGAAGTCGCACATTTTTGATCTCTTTTCAATGTAATTTTCGCCGTTTTTGCCTCTTCATTTTCGATCAATCATAAGTTTTCAACCTGCTCTCATTTGGTCATTTTTCATCCGATTAAAAAACTGAGAACATGCTCGCGTTCCCCAAACCCTTGCCGTTCTAACGAGCCATTTCTGGAATCTGCATCTTCAACCGTTAAGTCGCGAGAGGCTTTTGTTTGAGGTGAGCGTAATCCTATACAAATCAATGGAGTGTTGGTGCGTGACGTCTCCTCACAACTTAAAATCAAATGTGTGTGCGTGAATGTGCATGTTTTGTAAAGGGGCAGTGAGATACTGTTAATTATGGTAGATTCCACATTTCTTGACCGATTTCAATGGTTTGAATTTTAAACTGTTCAGCTCATTGAAATGTTACTTAAAATCAAATGTGTGTGCGTGAATGTGCATGTTTCTTAAAGGGGCAGTAAGATACTTTATTTGATCTTGATTATGGTTAACTTGCACATTTCTTGAGCGATTTCAACGGTTTAAATTTTAAACTGTTCAGCTCATTGAAATGTTAGTTAAAATCTAATGTGTGTGCGTGAATGTGCATATTTCTTAAAGGGACAGTAAGATACTTTATTTGATCTTGATTATGGTTAACTTTTACATTTCTTGAGCGATTTCAATGGTTGAAATTTTAAACTGTTCAGCTCATTGAAATGTTAGTTAAAATCAAATGTATGTGCGTCAATGTGCATGTTTCTTAAAGGGCCAGTAATACTTTTAGTTGATTATAACTTCCACATTTCTTGAGCGATTTCAATGGTTGAAAGTTTAAACTGTTCAGCTCATTGAAAAGAGTTAGCAGGCCCATTCAAAATTTCCGCGGGAATTTTTCTAGTTATTTTTCTTCCATATATTATCTTCCACCGACTTTTCCGCAAAAATGCGGCCCGAACCGTACATCGCACCGGGACAAAAGAGGTATCAAACGATGCGGCTCGCTCTGACTCGCTGCGCTATTATTTTTCTAAGAATTCCCAGTTACCATGGCGACGCTATTCCCAAAAAACTCCCAAATAAAGTCCCATAGGAATGAATGGGAATCCGAAAGAGATCAACTCCAATCAAGCCCCTTTTTCAAAGACACGCTGCGCGCGCATACGTTAACCGACCGTTATGAATTTTAGCTCATTTTGTTGGAATTTTTGTCATCTTTAGCTCAGTGTCAAAAAAAAATTTAAGGAATGAAAGCTCTCCCCCCTGTGCGGGTTCAAAGACAGTGAGTGAAATATCCTTTATCCCATGTGTGTGTATTGCATGAGCTAGAGCGGACCAATTAAGAAACAGAGTGAAGACAGAGAAAAAAATTGATTTCAAGTTTCACTTCAACTCGTCACCATGGCCACAATCTTTGCTCACTAGACATCAAATTCGCACATTTTGTAGCCACAAGCCTCTGCTTTCTGAAAAACTAACTTTTATTTGGCTAAGGTGTCATTTAGTACCTTTATTTTCACTTTAAGCGAGGAGAAGTCGCACATTTTTGATCTCTTTTCAATGTAATTTTCGCCGTTTTTGCCTCTTCATTTTCGATCAATCATAAGTTTTCAACCTGCTCTCATTTGGTCATTTTTCATCCGATTAAAAAACTGAGAACATGCTCGCGTTCCCCAAACCCTTGCCGTTCTAACGAGCCTTTTCTGGAATCTGCATCTTCAACCGTTAAGTCGCGAGAGGCTTTTGTTTGAGGTGAGCGTAATCCTATACAAATCAATGGAGTGTTGGTGCGTGACGTCTCCTCACAACTTAAAATCAAATGTGTGTGCGTGAATGTGCATGTTTTGTAAAGGGGCAGTGAGATACTGTTAGTTATGGTAGATTCCACATTTCTTGACCGATTTCAATGGTTTGAATTTTAAACTGTTCAGCTCATTGAAATGTTACTTAAAATCAAATGTGTGTGCGTGAATGTGCATGTTTCTTAAAGGGGCAGTAAGATACTTTATTTGATCTTGATTATGGTTAACTTGCACATTTCTTGAGCGATTTCAATGGTTTAAATTTTAAACTGTTCAGCTCATTGAAATGTTAGTTAAAATCAAATGTATGTGCGTGAATGTGCATGTTTCTTAAAGGGGCAGTAATACTTTTAGTTGATTATAACTTCCACATTTCTTGAGCGATTTCAACGGTTGAAATTTTAAACTGCTCATTGAAAAGAGTTGCAAGAGTTAGCAGGCCCATTCAAAATTTCCGCGGGAATTTTTCTAGTTATGGGCCTGCTAAGCGGAGCAAGCAGCAGCGAAGCTGCTGCTTGCGGAGCAAGCAGGCACATATTACTATCCTAGAAAAAGGGTTTATTATGGGCCTGCTAAGCGGAGCAAGCAGCAGCGAAGCTGCTGCTTGCGGAGCAAGCAGGCACATATTACTATCCTAGAAAAAAGGGTTTATTATTTTTTATTATTCCACGACTTTTCCGCAAAAATGCGGCCCGAACCGTAGATCGCACCGGGACAAATGAGGTATCAAACGATGCGGCTCGCTCTGACTCGCTGCGCTATTATTTTTATAAGAATTCCCAGTTACCATGGCGACGCTATTCCCAAAAAACTCCCCCAAAAAATCCCATAGGAATGAATGGGAAACCGGAAGACATCAACTCCAATCAAGCACCTTTTTCCAAGACACGCTGCGCGCGCATACGTTAACCGACCGATATGAATTTTAGCTCATTTTGTTGGAATTTTTGTCATCTTTAGCTCTGTGTCAAAAAAAAAATTAAGGAATGAAAGCTCTCCCCCCTGTGCGGGTTCAAAGACAGTGAGTGAAATATCCTTTATCCCATGTGTGTGTATTGCATGAGCTAGAGCGGACCAATTAAGAATCAGAGTGTAGACAGAGAAAAAATAGATTTCAAGTTTCACTTCAACTCGTCACCATGGCCACAATCTTTGCTCACTAGACATCAAATTCGCACATTTTGTAGCCACAAGCCTCTGCTTTCTGAAGAACTAAGTTTTATTTGGCTAAGGTGTCATTTAGTACCTTTATTTTCACTTTAAGCGAGGAGAAGTCGCACATTTTTGATCTCTTTTCAATGTAATTTTCGCCCTTTTTGCCTCTTCATTTTCGATCAATCATAAGTTTTCAACCTGCTCTCATTTGGTCATTTTTCATCCGATTAAAAAACTGAGAACATGCTCGCGTTCCCCAAACCCTTGCCGTTCTAACGAGCCATTTCTGGAATCTGCATCTTCAACCGTTAAGTCGCGAGAGGCTTTTGTTTGAGGTGAGCGTAATCCTATACAATCCAATGGAGTGTTGGTGCGTGACGTCTCCTCACAACTTAAAATCAAATGTGTGTGCGTGAATGTGCATGTTTTGTAAAGGGGCAGTGAGATACTGTTGATTTTGGTTAACTTGCACATTTCTTGACCGATTTCAATGGTTTGAATTTTAAACTGTTCAGCTCATTGAAATGTTACTTAAAATCAAATGTGTGTGCGTGAATGTGCATGTTTCTTAAAGGGGCAGTAACATACTGTTGATTTTGGTTAACTTGCACATTTCTTGAGCGATTTCAATGGTTTAAATTTTAAACTGTTCAGCTCATTGAAATGTTGGTTAAAATAAAATGTGTGTGCGTGAATGTGCATGTTTCTTAAAGGGGCAGTAATACTTTTAGTTGATTATAACTTCCACATTTCTTGAGCGATTTCAACGGTTGAAATTTTAAACTGTTCAGCTCATTGAAAAGAGTTAGCAGGCCCATTCAAAATTTCCGCGGGAATTTTTCTAGTTATTTTTCTTATTTTTTAATCTTCCGCGTTTTTTTCTGCTAAAATGCGGCCCGTACCGTAGATCGCACCGGGACAAATGAGGTATCAAACGATGCGGCTCGATCTGACTCGGTGCGCTATTATTTTTATAAGAATTCCCAGTTACCATGGCGACGCTATTCCCAAAAAACTCCCAAATAAAGTCCCATAGGAATGAATGGGAAAAGGAAAGACAAAATCACACATCAAGCACCTTTTTCAAAGAGACGCTGCGCGTGCATACGTTAACCGATTGATATGAATTTTAGCTCATTTTGTTGGAATTTTTCCCATCTTTAGCTCAGTGTCAAAAAAAATATTAAGGAATGAAAGCTCTTCCCCCTGTGCGGGTTCAAAGACAGTGAGTGTAATCGCCACTCTGATATGCAATTAAGGCTTCAGTGACGGGAACCAAAAAATATATTTCCAAAAGTTTCACTTCAACTCGTCACCATGGCCACAATCTTTGCTCACTAGACATCAAATTCGCACATTTTGTAGCCACAAGCCTCTGCTTTCTGAAGAACTAAGTTTTATTTGGCTAAGGTGTCATTTAGTACCTTTATTTTCACTTTAAGCGAGGAGAAGTCGCACATTTTTGATCTCTTTTCAATGTAATTTTCGCCGTTTTTGCCTCTTCATTTTCGATCAATCATAAGTTTTCAACCTGCTCTCATTTGGTCATTTTTCATCCGATTAAAAATCTGAGAACATGCTCGCGTTCCCCAAACCCTTGCCGTTCTAACGAGCCATTTCTGGAATCTGCATCTTCAACCGTTAAGTCGCGAGAGGCTTTTGTTTGAGGTGAGCGTAATCCTATACAAATCAATGGAGTGTTGGTGCGTGACGTCTCCTCACAACTTAAAATCAAATGTGTGTGCGTGAATGTGCATGTTTTGTAAAGGGGCAGTGAGATGCTGTTAATTATGGTAGATTCCACATTTCTTGACCGATTTCAATGGTTTGAATTTTAAACTGTTCAGCTCATTGAAATGTTACTTAAAATCAAATGTGTGTGCGTGAATGTGCATATTTCTTAAAGGGACAGTAAGATACTTTATTTGATCTTGATTATGGTTAACTTGCACATTTCTTGAGCGATTTCAATGGTTGAATTTTTAAACTGTTCAGCTCATTGAAATGTTAGTTAAAATCAAATGTATGCGCGTGAATGTGCATGTTTCTTAAAGGGGCAGTAATACTTTTAGTAGATTATGGTTAACTTGCACATTTCTTGAGCGATTTCAACGGTTGAAATTTTAAACTGTTCAGCTCATTGAAAAGAGTTGCAAGAGTTAGCAGGCCCATTCAAAATTTCCGCGGGAATTTTTCTAGTTTTTATATTATCTTCCAGCGACTTTTCCGCAAAAATGCGGCCCGAACCGTAGATCGCACCGGGACAAAAGAGGTATCAAACGATGCGGCTCGCTCTGACTCGCTGCGCTATTATTTTTATAAGAATTCCCAGTTACCATGGCGACGCTATTCCCAAAAAACTCCCAAATAAAGTCCCATAGGAATGAATGGGAATCCGAAAGAGATCAACTCCAATCAAGCACCTTTTTCAAAGACACGCTGCGCGCGCATACGTTAACCGACCGATATGAATTTTAGCTCATTTTGTTGGAATTTTTGTCATCTTTAGCTCAGTGTCAAAAAAAAAATTAAGGAATGAAAGCTCTCCCCCCTGTGCGGGTTCAAAGACAGTGAGCAAAGGGGTAAAAGTCGCCTTTCTTGCATCAGTTAGAGCGTGACTAATTAAGGTCTGAGTGGTGGGAACCAAAAAATATATTTCCAAAAGTTTCACTTCAACTCGTCACCATGGCCACAATCTTTGCTCACTAGACATCAAATTCGCACATTTTGTAGCCACAAGCCTCTGCTTTCTGAAGAACTAAGTTTTATTTGGCTAAGGTGTCATTTAGTACCTTTATTTTCACTTTAAGCGAGGAGAAGTCGCACATTTTTGATCTCTTTTCAATGTAATTTTCGCCGTTTTTGCCTCTTCATTTTCGATCAATCATAAGTTTTCAACCTGCTCTCATTTGGTCATTTTTCATCCGATTAAAAAACTGAGAACATGCTCGCGTTCCCCAAACCCTTGCCGTTCTAACGAGCCATTTCTGGAATCTGCATCTTCAACCGTTAAGTCGCGAGAGGCTTTTGTTTGAGGTGAGCGTAATCCTATACAAATCAATGGAGTGTTGGTGCGTGACGTCTCCTCACAACTTAAAATCAAATGTGTGTGCGTGAATGTGCATGTTTTGTAAAGGGGCAGCGAGATACTGTTAATTATGGTAGATTCCACATTTCTTGACCGATTTCAATGGTTTGAATTTTAAACTGTTCAGCTCATTGAAATGTTGGTTAAAATCAAATGTGTGTGCGTGAATGTGCATATTTCTTAAAGGGACAGTAAGATACTTTATTTGATCTTGATTATGGTTAACTTTTACATTTCTTGAGCGATTTCAATGGTTTAAATTTTAAACTGTTCAGCTCATTGAAATGTTGGTTAAAATCAAATGTGTGTGCGTGAATGTGCATATTTCTTAAAGGGACAGTAAGATACTTTATTTGATCTTGATTATGGTTAACTTGCACATTTCTTGAGCGATTTCAACGGTTGAAATTTTAAACTGTTCAGCTCATTGAAAAGAGTTGCAAGAGTTAGCAGGCCCATTCAAAATTTCCGCGGGAATTTTTCTAGTTATAATTTGTAATTCTCCAATGAATATTTCCATAATGTCTCCCACGTGAATTGCTCCGGCCTTATTGCCACGGTGTGGGATGTACAGTACAAGGGCATCCGTGTGCATGTCAATGGGGAGATCACCAGATCATTTTCATTGAAGATGGAGCCATCAAAGGTCATAGTCATCTAAATGACCTAACCTTGCAATGTAACACCTGGGTGTAAAAGTGGACTCATCTTATCTAGTGGGATGTGTGTAATTTACCTCTAATGTATAAAGTGCGGAAATAAAATAAGAGTTATAGGTTGGCGCTAGAGGTTCCGTATGGGTTAGAGAATACTGTAACTTGAGCGGGTGGAAAGACTGTGTTGGTATCACCCAAGGTGACAGGCTACTGCCAAAGTGCTGTATTTGTTGGATCCATGATGAAATAAAGTCTGTGGAAAAAGGCCAATATTCGGTTTGAATTGATTCTCTGAAAACTCCAGAAGTGAATATGCTTTCATTTTGATAGTATTACTATGGACATTTCGTTTCACCTCACCATTACTTTGCTCCATTAGGGCAAAACCTGCTGATTTTATTTTTGGCTAGTCTATTTTCTGTGATAAAATGAAAATCCAAGAGCTTTATTAAGTCTGAGGGACACTTAAGGCTGAGAGCCTGTAGGAAAATAAGTCATGTGGGATCTAGTTTCTGTTCATCTTTTCTTTATTTCCAGCTCCTGATCAAATACTGCACTTTCCAGTAGAGGCCTAATGGGAGTGTCAAGTTCCTCTCACTCCATTACCTTTGAAGAGTTCATCTTTTGGCATGTGTGTAGTGCAGCGCAATGCAGCAAGACTTTTGCGTTAGGCTACATTTTCATTCACTATACTGAGAGAATTTTAATAATTGTGTGAATTTTCCAAGACAAGCTGCGAGTACACCGATGGTTGTGGGAATTAGGGATGTAACTCTCCATCACTGAGGCTGATGTCATACTATATGTATCTCGATAAACTGCTGATGATGCATTCATGATACGTATATTTAAGCTACTCCCAATGCGACATGTTTCATTCCAATTACGAAGCCAATTACTCCAATTACAGTAAAATAGGATTTGATTGTATTTGGCAGACTTCTCCGATTATAATGATGTTTGAAGCGATGCATTGCGATTTTATCTCAACCATGACACGGTTCTTCAGAGCAGACCATCACAATTAGTCCATGTCCTCACATAGTTTCAAAAGGCAAATTTTGTCTCCATTATTGCTTTTAGTAAGGAGACACAGTTTTGGACTATAGCAAGAGGAAATACTTCACAGTTGGTGTATGGATAGGTAAAACTGAGCGTTTTTGCTTGTCCATTTCAACTGTCCCAATGTCCTAATTGTTTTACCATTATCACAAGGTGAATTTACATAACATGTGTGAGATGCAAGGTACGCTCTGGACTGGATGCCATGGCACCTTCTGTATAAACCAAAAGTCTTCAATGAAGCCAAAAAACAACAACATATGTTTGGTCAAAACCCAGATAAAACTGTCAAATAAGAATGGGGGGAAACTACAAACTCCACATAGAGATGTTCCAATGGAGAGTTGAACCCAAATATCCTGAGTGGGTAAAATTGCCTCACACTGCATGACGGCAGCACCCCCACTGCTTTAGCATACTGTATGTGTGACACGGCCTGAATAATTTTGAATTGGATACATTTTTTAAGGCTGTTTGCTGTAGATTTTTTTAAATATAATTTTTAAGAGAAGTATGATAAGATATTGGAATTGTGGAATCTACTAAATTGGGTGCACCCAAGAATGCGCAAGTTGCTATGCAGTTAATTTTGCACGTTATGGGACACATATAGTCAAATTGATTTCTTTCACACATGCAATGCAATTTATCAAACCCATGATGAACTACACTTAAAAATCTTTGCATCTATACATAGCGTGTTTGAAAGGCAGCCACAAACCGGCATGCAAAGCGGTCCTAGCGTAGTACTGGCGAAATGAGAAATGTAAACCTGTTTTGAAATACCAAATACTAAAGTAAAGCCACACAATAGTGGAAATATCATCAGCACTTGGTACAACCGGTTAGTAGTGCTTTTATTACTTGTATTCATTCAAGTCAAGCGCAGTAGTTGGAACACATATCTCCTCTCGACGGCTAGCGATTTTGTTTTGCATTAAGTTTCCACTGTATGCATATATGTATGTGTATCATATTACTGGGCTTGTTCTTGATTAAGTACATTATTCTACTATACACATACATATACTTGAGATAGTTTTATTAGCAAACAATATCGCTGGTGTGTTCCATCTACCGCATTACAGTACAATGCACTTCTTGTCTTATTTGATTTAACCAACATACAAATTTTAATATTAAGGGTATATGTAGAAAGAGTGTTTATATGTATAACTATACATAGTATTCACTGACATCACGGGATCGCGAGTCCACCTCTCATGTTGGGGCAACATTCCAGCGGTGTGAACTTTGCTTCTATTGTGTTTACACCGAATGTTCTTTTATTATTGATGAATGTCACCAACAGCTTCCTCAAACATAAATCGAACATCTAGACCACAAATCCATTTTTAGCCAGAGCTAGCCACGGCTAGCGGCTCACATATTACGATCCCATTATGGTAAAAGCATTTTTACCATCTTGCAATGACACTTACCTTAATCAAAATGGTCAGAACTTTTGTAGACTTTGTCGGTTGGAAATCCTTTCGATGTATCTTTGTAATTCCGGACACTTCTTTGTTGTTCCCATTCGACATTCCATGGACCGGCACACAATGTGGGGCAAATGACGGCATGTAAATACTATCTAGAAGTTTCATTTCACATCTTTGTTCGCCCAATTTTGCACCCGTGAACGGTACGTGTGCACCATTGTGAAGCGGTTTGTGAAAATCCGGAACAAATTAACAAAATGAATGAATCAAAGTAACTTGTAGTAAGCAACACGAACGTTCCTTAGCATTTTCTTGCATTGTCTCGCTGGTCGTTTGCCCCACAAAAGGTGTGCTGGGTCGGTGACGTCATGTGAATATTATGTATAGTCTCACAACCTGAAATTAATTACCCAAATTTCTATATGATTCACTTATAAAACACATTTGTAAATAAGCAATAAATAAACCACATATACAATACATACTGTACATAGAGTACACATCTACACATAAATATATCCATATACATACACAGCACACACATAGATACACATGTTGAATAAATGGCACCACTATGGACAGCTGACTCTCAAATTTCTCCAGATGCATTTTGAAGAAATTAAACTTGATTGAACAAGATTGAAAAATGTGCCTTGGTCGTACGTATGTGGGACTTAATCCACATTTTTTGGCCTGTTTTCGCCCTTTCCTCTCTTATAATCTTCTGGCAGTGTAGAATTATAGCTACAGCAGTTAGGGCGATTGGCATGTGCTTTGAAAATGGCAACATTTTGCCTCTGTTGTTGTAGTTCCCTATTTAGAACAATGGGAGTCGCAGTCACCAGATGTGCGGGTGGGGGAGGAAATTCCCCGACTGTATTTTTGGCGCGATTAGCGAGTTGAGTCGCTTTTTACACTTTACCACCAGTGCGCACAATTTGCTAAGAGTGAGTGAACACGCAGTTTAGTGCTCATTATTTGGGATTTTAATTATAAGATCACATTGTTAGTACATGCATGCTAAACATGACCACCACCAGGCCACGGAATAATGGTAAACACGCAATTTGGTGCCCGCTTTGTAGATTTTTGTTAAATCGGGCTTGAACTGTCCATTCAGATTGATCTAAGGCAGTGATGGGCACACGCGGTCCTCGAGGGCCGGATTCCTGCAGGTTTTGGTTTCTCTAACACAGCTGGTATATGATCAGTTCATCAGCAAGCTCTGTATAAGCCTAATAACGATCCTGTTGATTGGAATCAGCTTGTGTTGGAAGAGGGAAACCTCCAAAATCTGCAAGACTCCGGTCCTCGAGGAGCGAGTTTGCCCATCCCTGGTTTAAGGTCATGCCCACAGCACTTAGGTGGCAGGTTTTGGTTTTTTCTTTGATATGCTTTTATGTTATAGTCCTCATTTCTTTTTTGAGCATTTCAGCAGATAGACAGTCATATTCTGCACTTTGAATTTTTTTCCTCAGTGAAGTTTTTTTGATGGTGCTTCCTTTTAAAACTAACAAAACATAGATACTGGAACCTTGGTTTGGGTCCGTTGGAATATCCATTCAATAAAACAAGCTCAGCTGTGAACCATACAGGATCTGTCATGCTGGGCATCCCCCCTGAAAATATACCCCCCACCTTCCTGTTTTAAAGCTATCAGCTTTTGGTTCCCCTGGGAGAGCCAGCATCATCCCGCGGGCTTTATTTAAACTTGTTGGGAAGATCTGGTGCTTTTCATCCAGTAGTCCAAATGACATTTAGAGAACATCACCACGTGGTAAAGGGGTATTTGAGTTTTCCGGTAGCAATGTTGGGAGGATTTTGAATGAACCCACAATGTGGTCGACTTCTGTATTCCTGCTGCTCATCTGCTTGTAGGATGATGGATGCTGAGCCAAAGCACATACTGAAAATGTGGAAGGAAGACAAATGAGGAAGAATGGCAAAGGCGTTGTTTCAACTCGAAAGGAGACTCTGACCGTTTTTTACTGACCTTTTCTCTTAAAATATCTACTGCTGAAGGTATGCCACTTAAATAAATGTCATTTTACAATTTATGGTTTCAGTGTTACACTTTGATAGGTGGTATTTGAGCTCATTCTCTTGGGCATTATATACTGTAGGCTTTTGTAAAAGTCACTATACTGTAATTAGGAAAACATCTGTCATATTTTTATTTTTATCTTAAAAAGCGTTGTTTACTCTTTGCCGGCAGTAACATTTAGTTGAGTTACATTTGCATTGAATAAAATTAAATAACATCAATAGGTGGTAGGTTTTTGATGCTGAGATATAGGCCGGGGCCGCAAACTTCAAACCACAACTTTAATCAACTGCTCATTCTTGTATCATATTCTTGTAAATATTATGTTTTCAGGCTTAATGTCACATTGTGGCAACCCACTGTGGGAGGATTGTGCAGGTGCTTGTGAATTGAGGCTCATGTTGTTGCAAAGTTGTCCTCTTTGGAATTTATGTTATACTTACCTATCAATAGGATTTCCTGCTAAATTCACGTGAGAACATGATGAGTATTTTAACAGAATCCTCACGGATCAAGCTTTCATTACAACTCAGAGTCTTATGGAGACGTTCAGTACATCTCAGGGAATTAATTAAGGCACTTGAAGTGCATTCCTTTTTATTGTTCATTTGGTATTTTACTGTTATTTGATGGGATGTATTATGAAGGTAGACACAAAGTTAGGGGACCAGTTTGACATAAATAAAGGCCCCTGGCCTGAAGTGGACCTGTGTTACCACTGCCATGTGGCATGGGCCTCAACTGTTTGGCTATCAGGACACCCCAGCACATCTTTTTTTCATCACCTCTTTAACGGCCTTTTAAATCATCAAAGTGGTCAGCCTTAGTGTGTTACTTTTTTTGTACCATCTTGGGAGGACGACTGTGCTTTGCCATTACATTATTGGACCATTAAACCACAGCCCCTCCCACTCGTAAGCACTTCAGTTCTGTATAAATGCATCAGAATTACCTCCAGAGGGGGGTGGCACAAAAAGACCACTGGAAAGCCTACTTACTCCCTTAATGATATCTTGTCCTTTTAAAAGTCGTCATCTTCTTTCACAAATGGATGAGTATGGAAGAGGAGGACCTAAGGGACTGAGGTCATCCCAACCTTCTTGTACAGCACAGGAAGTTATTTTCTTCCAAAAGAGGCAGGGCCAGTTCGAGCTCAAAAGGGGGAGGGACGAGGCTTGCCATTTATGTGTGATTTGTTTTATTTAGCTATTTAACCTCAGCTTACCTTATTCATGTGATATGAATGTCCATACAACTAAATGTGTGTTGTGAAGGAAGCCTTATGATTGTAAAATATTACATTTGTTTTGATGCAGGTTCAGTACTTTTCAAGCACTGGGCAGCCATTCTGAGAGGCCATCAGTTGGGCTGAGCAAACCAAGCTACAAAGGTGTATTACTGCATTGCGATTTTTTGTGTAGGGTTATGTTTTTGTTAGCAGCACTGTGGAACCTGTTGCAGATCAGTGGCCTAGTGGTAGAGAATCCGCCCTGAGACTAGGAGGTTGTGGGTTCAATCCCCGGCCGGGTCATACCAAAGACTATAAAAAAGAATAAGAAAAGGGACCCATTGCTGCCCTGCTTGACACTCAGCATTAAGGGTTGGAATTGGGGGATTAGATCACCAAAATGATTCCCGAGCGCGGCCCCTGCTGCTGCTTACTGCTCCCTCAGGGGATGGGTCAAATGCTGAGAATGAATTTCGCCCCACTTAGGTGGGTGTGACAATAAGTGGTACTTTAACTTTAACACATCGTCCTCACGTGAATTTTCTGGGTTTCACTCTTGCCTTGGACCTTGTCTAGACTGTTTTCGCGGTAGGGTTTTGTCCATGTATTGCACTTTTCTCCGACAGTCCAAAAACATACCTCCTAGGTCAATTGAAGACTCTTAATTACCCAAATTATGTACCATTGTTTGATGGACATATATGTGTAGCAGAGAGCCATGGTGCCACATATGTCTATAGATGTGCATGTGAGTGCTTTTTTTTTTTAAGCTGATTTATTCACACAATGAGGAAGTGGTATAGAAGATGATTGGATGGATGTATACTGCAAAAAGGGCCAAAGTGCTAGTGTCTGCTGCATTTTTTACTTGTGACATACGCATAGCTAATAACAATCAGATTTTACAAGATATAGACATGGTTACATTTTATTCTATACTGTAATCAGTGTCACGTGAGGTGCAAAAGCTGGACCCAAAAAGCAGACAGAATACAGAAGTTGAAAAAGAGGAGTCTTTTTACACAAAAATACAAAGTAACAACAACGAGCAGGGCCAGATGCAGAATATAAAAAAGTTGTACATGGCCTCGAAGACCAAAACTTGACGAAAAAACCTGGACTAACTTACTAACATGTCACTGACCAACTCCAAGCTAGGGCCATGCTCAAATCTATATGACCGAATAAAGGTCTATATGACAAATTAGTGGGGCAAATACAGGACCATAGCAACTGGCAACATTATAAGAACCTAACCAAAAACACAGTCACGACAATTAGGATTCAATCCAAATCAATCTTATAGGATTTTTACACAAAATAGAATATTACATCCCAGGAAATGGTAAAGGATTTAGTGAGTACGACACTAAATCCTAGAGCAGTGCTTTCCCACTTTTAGCGAGCCAAGGCATCCACTTATTTTTATTAGAAAAATCTCACAACACACCAAAAAAAAAAGTCCCAGAAAGTATGAATGTGTAATTTCGTCTTAATTTACTCACAAATTGATTTACAAAGTGTCAAGTCTGAGCCTATTTAATTAAAAACAAATGTGAAGCCATGACTAATTCAGTTGTATAATAAGCAACCAGTGGATATACAGGTTTATTGTACTTTCTGTCATATAATGAAAGAACATTCAATTGTTCTGCCTGTCGGTACCTGGTATGGATAGATGAACAATGACTTTCAGACACATTTAAGTGAAATTGTGGCATCCTGGATGATGGCACATGACACCCTGGTTGGTGATCACTGTCACAGAAAGACTACAGGTACAGGTACATTTATTGTACTTTCCCCCGAAATGCTATCACCTTTGGGTTTTCTCCAGTCGCACATCAAGTGGGTGAGGTGTAGTCAGTTATATACATGACATGCGTCTCTAAGGAGCCTCTCATTTGTATAATAGCCTTCAGACAAGGTCATAGCAGTTTGTGCGTCTTTGAAGACGGCGGAAAGAGAACATGTTCCGTCTTCATTGTGCCTGTGGAATAGAACAAACGTGAGATCATGGTGTCAAGGGGCTTCCACTCTTCACAGATGATATGAATCAGACATGAAACGATTTAGATGGAGTGATAGCTATCTTAATTCCGCGTGCCGTCCGTGGACTGGAGGAACTCATGGGGAAGCGGAATTGGCTGCCGTTTTAGAGTGAAATCGCAGGGAAACGTATCCATCTGGTGCATGAATAATTTAGTCAACTCAAGTTGGTTCCTGTTGCTGCAGTGTTTGTGCTTGCCTGCACAGCACCCCGTAACCCTCTCCTCCTCCCTCTTAAGACTTCTCTCCCGAGGCTTGTTTGTGATGCTTAAAGGGAAGTTGGGCCACATGAGGAATCTCTGGGATGAGACAATGATTTTCTGGCCCTGTTGTGCTTAATGTCTCGTTTTTCGTCTCCCAGACCGACACATTCTTCATAGACAGTTTAATATCCAGTTAAGTTTGACTCCTATTTGTAAATTACATGGAGAGAGACATTTATATTTATACACACATTGCCTGTAGAGAGTATAATGCATTGTGTCAATCTATTATGTAGCATTGAAGGGATGTCCAATATCGTGCTTAAACTCCATTTATGGCATTTGTAACCTGGTATCTGGTTTTAAGGTAAGCCATTTTAAGATTGAAGGAGCTGGTTAGGCCAAGGGATTTGCAGGGCTGCTTGGACTATATTACCAGTGAAAAGTGAGGGAACACTGTATAAATGATGTGATGATGTGTTCTTCAAACACATATGCACACATGCTTTATACTGTGCGTAAAGTATACTGTATTGTGGGCATTTTGGGGGTTGTAATATATGTAATGGAAGAGAGAAAGGGTTTTAACTGAGCGCTTAAAAAGTCTTCGATTCAATATTCCTAAATGAAGGCCTTTATTTCTCAGAAAAAAATATACTTCATACCAATCTTCAAAAGGAATTAAAATTACCAATTTGTTGAACCAGTTGACAAGAAAAATAGTAAATTTAGTTAATATTTCATTTTGTGTGAGTCTCGATAATGTTGATTTAGGTAGTTTACATAACGATTTATATTTGCGCTCTGAAATCACTGTAAAAATGAATAATACAAATTTTATACTGTGCACTGCAAAATTAATAAGACATCGAGACCGGATCACCCATTCATAATGGACATATTTAATTTAGTCTTAAAAATGTTTCAATTTGGCTTCCATCGAATACCCTTCAACAACCACAACAATAATAATAATAATAATAATAATAATAATAATAATCATAATCATGATATAACATGGCATTCAATTTAGAGTTGTGGTAACTGTATCTGTATAAAAATATACGAATAACCTATTTGTACATATAACACAGAATCCACATACAATACACATTTTGATCCACTGTCTGTGCTACATCATGTGCGAGTGAGGGAGTTCAGTGCCTTTCTTAAGGGCATCAGAGTGCATGACAAAGCACCCAGTGGACTTGGAATCTGTCACCCTACAGACCCTACAGAGTTGTTGGCACTGTGAAAAAACTGTGTTCCTTACAATACAGGATTTTCATAAGAAATTGTATACTTTTACAGCAATTCACTGTAATCTAGTTTACAACCGTTTCTTGTATTCTACGTAAGTTACAGGAATTTACTGGCAACTAGAGTTGCAACTAGAGTTGCCAGTACATTCCTGTAAATACACAAATACCGTATGTCGTTGTAAAATCATCCAACCCTTTTCTTTACTGTTTGTTCCTCAAAAGGGTTGCTGGAGCCTATCCCAGCTGGCTTCAGGCAGTAGGCGGGATACACCCTGAACTGGTTGCCAGCCAATCGCAGGGAACACAGAGATGAACAACCATCCACACTTACAATCACACATAGGGACAATTTAGAGAGCTCAATTAACCGGCCATGCATGTCTTTGGAATGTGGGAGGAGACATGAGCACCCGGAGAAAACCACATAGGCACGGGTTGAACATGCAAACTCCACCCAGGAAGGCCGAAGCCCGGACTCGATCTCACGCCCTCAGCAGTGGCGGATGAGCTAACCAGCCACCCACCGTTCCGCCCTCGTTGTAAAATCAATCCTCGTTTTGCAGCCGAGTGCATAAATGAATGTTAGCTGTAATGTTCCCTGTTTATCAGAGAAATGCAATGTGAAGACAATGCAGACTGTCCTTGCGCTAAAATTTTACTCTTGTCCTTGCTCCGGTGACAGTACAGGTTCCTCCATTTGCTTCTTCTCCTATAGAGATACCCACCAAAAGCTAACAATCTTTACAGTATTTACTTGTAATCCACATAAATACATGTCAAAACATCGTTGCTGTAAAATTTACCGCTAATTATACAGCAAATTACTGTACTTTGTATTTACCCACAATGCACTTTGTTTTATCCATAATGCATTTTTGTATACAGTTAAATACGGTAAAATAAAAAAAAAGAAGAAAATGCAGTAATTTTTTACTACAGATTTTACAGAAATATGTTACAGTGTCCGTTTAAGTGTTGGTCACCTGCATTTAACCTAAAATCAAAAATGGGCATAGATGTACTTGTGTCTTGCAATGTACAATAACGCAGTGACTGTCTAAGAAAGGCACGGGTGTGAAGGAAGTCAGCGTCACCGAGAAAGATGAGGAGGATGCAAAGAGCAGGAGAGCGACAGAGGAAGAGCGGAAGGGAGGGAGGGAGGCAGGAGGCGCGAGGGGGGGATGTGACAGGCCCTTGAAATCTCAACCTCTCTCTCCTGGCGCCCGCACTAATCAACCCCTGTAATTTATGCAGAAAATATGATTTATATTTAATTTCACTACACTTGCATTGTTAATTTGAGATGTAATTAACGCGTCGCCACAGCAACCAATTTCTCAATGCTGTAAATTATCTCTCCCTTTTCATCAAAATTCAGTTACTTTGGCTCCTGTGTGCAGTGTCGCGATGCAATTAGGTTACCAGGGTAACTCCTGAGTGTTAATTTCCTTTTGTTTTATTGGAAGCAGAAGTTTTATAACATAAGTGCTCTTCACTTTTTGATTCACATCGATATATTATTCTTTTGAAATTTAAAGCAGAGGACGGTTATTTGAAGCCTCTGCAACGTAGCTCTCATGAAGACAAGTCTACAATAGTGCTCCCTCTGATTGATTGCAAGAGTTTGCTGCTTTGCTAGTCGAGGTGTTTCGAAGTTGTCCTTTTGGGAAAGGGCATATTTGTCAAAAGGAATCTATATCAATGAGAAATGTGTTCATTGTTGAAATTTAAGGGAGCTCTGTCTTTCCACCACCTCCCCGTCTTCCTCTCCATCACTTTCCGTCTTGCGCATACAAACATGCTCCTGCATATCACGCTCCTCCCTCTTTTTATTCCCTCAACAGTGACTGTGAAATGACTCAATATTTTAATCAACTGTGTCTAATTTGCACTCCAGCAGAAGATCGGGCCACGTGTGTGTTGTTGTTGCCCTGGCTTGCACCGAGTATGCCCACTGGATGCGCGTGAGCCGCCCTCGATTGCCACGCTCGACAGTCTCCGTGGCCCACTCGGTGCAACTGTCTCCAATCTGTCCCCCCTTGGTTAGTCTTCAGGAAATATCAGGTCATTTGCTGCTAAGCACTGGTTAAAGGTAATTACGTTTATAAGCAGGTTTTTTTTTCTCTAAAAGAGCTCAGTATTGTTCATTGTTATAAGCAGTTTATTTATTTATTTGCTTTTTAGTCTCTTACAGTTTTTCGAATGCCTGTTAGAATCAGGGTAGTGCTCACAAAAAAAAACACAGTCTTCTTTATGACTGTGAATTATGCATCTTGACGTTGTGTAACCATAATGTGTACCCTGGTTGTTACCCTCTAAAACTTTCAAACTGTTGAAAGTCAAACCTTTCCGAGGATTTATTGGCCACTTGTTGAAATACCAGAAAATGTTTCATTTAAACTCCAGATTAAAACTGATTGTTGTGCATTACTAAACTTTTATTTTGCTCTACGAACATTTACCTTAGTTTTGATCATTACTAATCTATATACTAGAATTCATTTAAAATGGTTCATTATCATTGCCTTTGCTAACTTTAAGTTACCAGACAAATATGATTCATTGGTAAATCATTGGCAGCATCAACATTTTAATTACCTCCACAAATCGATTTAATTTGTCAATTTCCATCACTGTTTTTCGCTTCTCCTTTTATCAGTATTACACAGAAACAGGTCTTTGATTTCTATTAAACTTTGTGGAGGGGGTAAATTGATGCATTCACATTAATAAAGAGATGTGGATTGACATTATGAAGTTGCATCAACTGGCGCTCAAACTTTCGTATCATATTGTTACCCATCAACATTTGACAGAATAAAACTATCACACTTCATTGCTTGGCCTATCTGTGCTGCTGGGAATTTGGTGCGCTCAGTAGTTGACATATGACTGGTGTGATGGTTTGTCATGTGGCTTCTTAGTTATTTTAATCCCTTTATACTAACTCTGTTGAGCAAAAAAATACAAGTTTTATCTTAAGAAAACAGGAGTGGTTGTTTTAAAGTGCTCTAAAAATATAGAGTTGAGTTGAGTGATGGGAGTCAGCATCCTAACTAGCTGGCATTGAGAAGGTAAATACAAAAATGCAACACTTTCTGAATTCAAGGTGAAGAGAGCCAGTCGATGAAAAGGCTACGCTCCCTGTTCAATTTGTCCTATGTCATGAATTTTGAAACAAAAAACAAAAAAACACATCTTACTTTTTAATAAAGAAGGGTTCTGTGAATGGGCATAGGAAAGTGGTAGGGTTCAGTACCTTTAACAAGGGTAAGAACCATTGATTTATGCTGCCAAAATTACCTCACACCACTATACTGCAACTTCACAATAGGACATGCAGCTGGTCTGTTGCTTCAATAAAGTGTCAAGTTTGAGTCTTCGCGCCATAGTCACATTAATGTGTGAGAAAAGGTCATCGAGGTTTCCATGGAACTTACACTTTGAAAACACAGAGTTGATTAGACTTGTTTATTTATTCAGGTCCAAAAGAGTATTTGCTTTTGTCGCATTTATTCCCATTTTGAAAGCACAAGGGGCCTTGGAAGACAAGTTACCAAGGAACGCAAAATTTTAATTAGTGTATTTTAATCATTCAGGCTTTTCAAGCTAATCCACAGACCCCTGAGAATTCCCAAGATGCAGCTCTGTGCTGCTTTACCATTTATTGTTGAGTCTATTATAATTACTGTTAGCAGGTGGGGGAAGGGAGACGTTTATTATGTTTTTCCATCTTTATTATAATTACTAGGGGGGAAAATGAAAGGATGCTGTTTCATTAAGTATAGAGATGATGCCATTTTCACACTGTTTTCTCCTCAGTCTTCTTCCTGCCTTTGTTCTATAGCACTATTATGCTGCCTTTCATTCAGCCACTTTCATACGTTGCACAGCTTTATGGGGGGAAAACAACAAAAAGAAAAATCTCTTATTAAGAAGAGAAGGAGGAGAATGATGTTCTTAAAGGACTTCATTTGTGAAATGGATTCCAACATTGAAACCGTACTCTGTACATGCATTGGTACAAAAACACAAATAAATGTTCCTTAATAGAGTTGGACCGGAATCAGAACAGAAATGCAAAACTTTTCTTTAACATTCCTCATTAATGGAAGATAAGAGGACTTATAATTCTTTAAGCTCCTAGCTTTTGGTGCTCTGTTGGGATTTTAGCATCTTCCAGCAATATTTCATGTTTGTTTAAGTATTATTTTGCCCCAGCCTCTTCCTCTTAAGTCCCAGAAGTCTACACATCTAAAACAATCAGGCGAGCCGGAATTTGGATCCAACAACACTTTGATGGGAACTACTGTGGAGAAGAACAACTGACTGCATGTGTGTGTGTTTTGACAGTGCTTATTGTCAAATAGATGCTTAGGGCTTGAGCATTGAGAGTGGCGGAGTTGAAGTCAACCACTTCTCATAAAATTTAATGCTTGTCATCATTTCAGTTTCTGTCAAGGGCACCATTTTGGCAATGGGTCTCATCCATTTTCCTAAGTGAACAGATCTGAAGCTGTCATTTGGGTGGAAAGCAGTTTGCATAACTTTTCCTCAGAATGAACTAATTAGGCCTCCAGTTCTTGGAATCGATGTCACACTGCAAGTCTCTGATCACCAATATGTGATAGATAAAGATACTAATAGCCACCCAGAATTATTTTTTTGCATTCTGCTGCAACCACTTCTGAAATGAGGAGATTGATGTTTTTAACCGATTTGTAATCTTTAACTGTTGGAGATTCAATTTCACACAATATGTCTGTTATCCATTTATTGCGGGTGAATGCATCATGACGGTTGAGTTGAGGCATAAACAGACTCAGTCAAGATGATACATTTTACTGTTGTTTGGAAAAAACTCATCTGTATTTGTCACCTTTCAAAACAGAATTTCAATAATATTTAAAAAATATATATTTTACATGTCACAGTCATAACAAATTTCTTAACTATTCACTTGATACACTCTAAAAATGGATTGGTTAAAAAATGTACCAATCTAGTAGATTAAGCTCATACTGGGTTGATTAAGCCATAGGTTGGTCAGACTTTGACCATTCCGGGTGGTTAAGGGGCAAACCAATGTTATTGGTTAGCCAAACAACCAATGAAACTGGTTACAATAGAATGTAAGTCTAGATAGATAACTTGGAAATATATTTATTGTATAATTTTTTTGTATTCTAAATGTATTTATTAATTATTATTACTATTAGTGATTACAATATATTATATATTAAAAGATAATATAGTGTTTAAAAATGGAAACGTGTGTCTTGATAGATCTCTGTGTGTGACCAGTTCAGTGGCCTAGTGGTAGAATGTCTACCCTAAATCTCGGTGGTTGTGGGTTCAAACCTTGGCCGGGTCAGAATAAAGACCATAAGAATGGGTCCCAATTGCCTCCCTGCTTGACACTCAGCATTATGGGTTGCAATTGGGGGGTTAGATCTCCAAGTGCACTGCCCCGCTGCTGCTCACTGCTCCCTCAGGGGATGCGACAAATGTGGAGAACGAATTTAGCCCCATTTAGGTGGGTGTGACAGTCAGTGGTGCTTTTTTTCGGGAATCCCGCGGGTCATGGGATTCCCGAAAATGTCAGCCTCTAACACAGATTAACCAATATTTTGGTCAGAATGACCAATTTGTATTGGTTGGCCCAATCAACAGTGCATATTGGTTGAGAGCACCTACCATTCTAGAGTGGTTGTTTTAACCAAAGAATCTGTCGGACACATAACTACCAGCCTTTACACATAACCCTTTTTCGGTAGATTTGACCAATCTGTTTTTAGAGTGTAGTTAAGATTTTTTTTTCTTTTTGACTGCAGTATCAAGGCAATGTTTTAAGTTACACTGAAATATTGGGTGCATTTGGAAATTCACTCTGATGCCCGAACACGCCCCTGAGATATGGGAGTGTTTCGAAAGGAAAAGTGCACTTGCCTTTCTATGAGTTATTAATGAATGCACAAAAAAAATAAAAGCACAAACATGAGAGCCCACAGAAAAGTTATAATTAAATGTTCAGGAATGCCATATACAACAAAAAAAAGTTGACTTTAAACTATTAAAAGAAGATCTAAAAGAAATGTCTAATGTTCAATCGGATCATTTGTTCAAATAATATATTGCCGCTGTCGGGCAGAACCTTCCTATGCTCAATTTACTTCCCCCCCCTACGAATCAATACTAATGATCAGTACCTATATGGTCTGGTATTTTCATAAATTATTGACAACATTTAAGTGTTAAAAATAGCTTGAGAACAAATTGATTAACTTTCTCAGAGACTGTATTTCCACTGTCTAAGAAGTGTGGTGTAACGTCACCTCTTTTTGATGCCACCGGAGCATTATGTCTGTTACCTCAAGATTGAAAATAATTAGGTTAGCTACATTTGAGTAGGTCGGCTTTGTTAAAAATCAATATTTGTAATGCTTTGACAAAGAAAGAAGCCCGTCAGCCCCGAAGGTAAGTTTGTCTACACTACAGACTAATTTCTGTCTATTACACTGTCAGCTCATCTTTTCTTTCTTTTTTATTGTCTTACTTATGGCTCTTAGACCTTTGAAATACAGTTTGAGAAGATGACATAATCACAGTTGTTAGCATTTGTTAACTATTTCAACTTTACTCTTGTTTGGGGTCAGTGCAAGTGCAGACTTTGATGGGCACGGCTGGTGGCAGGCATGTGTGCTAATCAATGCAATTAATTAGTTACAAATAAATAAATTAGCGGTTAAACAGGATTTTGGGGAGGTGTTGATGTTAATGCACAACAGTATTTAATATCAATATAAGGCATACTACTAGGGTTGAACGATTAATTGCATTTGCAATTAAATCGCGGTTTGGCAAAACACGATTACGTAATCGTGAAAAGCTGCGATTTAAATGCCCATTGAAACGTAGCGGAAGGAGAGAAAGAGGGAGGGGGAGCATGAACGTCACCGCTGTAACTAAAGGCTGGCGCCATAAGTGTGACGTCATTTTGGTGAGGTTTTTTTGGTCTCATAAAACCTTGAGACGAGTGTCTAACATGTTTAATCTGTTTGATTTTGGTTTTAAAACAACACTTCACCGCTGTGAGTTATGACTTTACAGCTGCCGTAGTGTCGCGCGTTTTGTAAACTGAGTGTACACGCAAGTGTGCGGCAGCGGCTGATCAATTTGAGTCGTCGAGGTTAAATAGGTCTGTATGTGGCCATATGTTGTGTCGTCCGATTTCATGAATGAAAATTAGGACGGATGAAATGATTATTACTCCTCATTACTCACCATCATTTAGAAGCCGCCGCAGCTTCCTTTAACGTACATGTATTGTCGCGTTGCTGAATTAATCAGGCCAAGCGGCGAACAAACAACAACTCTTTAATGACAATTTGTATGCAATTGTCGGCCGTAACCACACCGGAACACAACAGCGCCGAACGCGCTTAGCTTACCAAAACAAAAGTCTGTGTTGCATTCACGGCCCGTCCAGACCATGGGGAACTACTCAACCTGCGACCCACCCACAACGATTGCTACAGAATGCTAGTGTTAAAAAAAAAATAAATCAAATCGGAAAATGTTACGTCATATAAACAGGTATAATTTTACTTTGCCTACACTTTAGCATGTCAGTTTACTGACAGGAGATCGCTAAGTTATATATTTTTTTATATGTATATTGAATGTATTTATTGATAAATACAGTGTTTATAAAGATGAAAAGTTGGATACGTTGAAGTAGTAAATTGTAACTATAACTGTAATTGTACTGTGATATAATAGTTTGATTTGCCTTTATCTTAAGGTCCTGTAATCTATAATATATATGATATTGTTTATTATAATTAACTTTTTGTTGGGTACATTTTTTTTTGAAAAGTACCTTAAAAAAAGAATCGCATATGACATCGCAATCGCAATTTTTGAGAAAAAAAACCTCAATGAGATTATTTTCCATAATCGTTTTCCATAATCGTAAACCCTACATACTACCAAGTTTAATGATGTTGTATTTGGTAACTCAAGCAAGATGGCATTTTTTGGGATATCTGTAAAATTGTGGTTTTAGAGATAAGAGTCCATTGCAGTGACAATAATATGATATACTGATGGATCCTTTCCCAATGTTTTCACACCAGCAGAACAGACTAATGAAATATTGGGAAGATTAATAAGTGCAAAAAAACAACAAAAAACATCTGCCTGGAGGATTTAACAGAATGCCGGTCATGAAACACATAAAAGGCTTGAAAAGACCGTTTTGACTATTCCCGAAATACATTATTTATAACATCAAAATCTGACCAAGCCACAGGAATCTCTTGTAAAATAAATACAAATTGTTAATCAAGACCAAATGCTCTTAGAAATCAGTAACAAGATTGTGCAGATGAATGCTGATACATTCATTGAGTGGCTGCCCAAACAATAAAATTATTTGTTTATTGTTTGGGCAGCCACTCAATGAAGTTTTTGTATTTTGACATCACCTGTACAGTACAGTATGTCTAATCTAACAGATTATGATTTAAATTCAATGTTGATGATAGTTTTAATGCAATCTTATCACATTACATGGCCTTAATAAACCTGACAAATCTTCGGCATGTTTTTAAGACAAAACAATGTAGCCTACTGAATACTGCTTCATCTTTTCTTAACTTCTTTGACCTAAACCGTTATAGTGTTTACATTATAGGCATATGTGTGTGCGTTTAGGTAAAAGAGGGCAAGCAAAGCAGGCTTGATATAAGGGCCATTAATCCATGCAACTTCCACCCCTGTCCACATTGGACAAATTACTGCACAATTTAACTGCAATCATGCTCTCAACATGGAGCTAGTTTTGGAGAGGAGCTTTTCAAATTATGGCCAATCTGTAAAAGATTGTTTTTGTGATTATAGCACAGGCGGCCCAAGTGCAAGCTCCATACAAACAAAACCACGATATGAGACCTATTTTCCCTTTTATCCCAACTGTGTTGAACAAACGGTACCATATGTACTGTATAGAGTGGATTTTTTTTTTAAATTAATCCTTTATTATTTAAAAAAAAAAATCCTTTAAATTGCTGATGTCAGGCCAAAACCTTGTACCCCCAAAATCGACACTTTTCAGGAGACCCCAAAAATGGCATCATCAAAGCGAACAAGCCATTTTTAACAGATTGGCCTACAATAAAATGACATCCAAATGTGTGGACTGAGTAAAAGTATAGACTTTTGAGAAAAACATGCAATTTGCCAAATTGTGATTTACGAGGTTTCAGCCCGACACTAGTAATATATTATGTGCACACTGTAAAAAGAAAAAAGGAATCGATGTGCTAACACTGATCATGTTAATGATTTTATACAATTATCAACAGCGATTCAAGAAAGTAGGAAATAAATCTCATTATGCAACAAGTTGCATACATTTCTGAAAGTATTTATATTTTGCGATCACAGCTACAATATTCTTAGGAAATCACAATGTCCCAACCCCTATTTCTGAGCTGGCCACTCATGTTACCCTTGGGGGCTATGTGGTGCCCATGGGTATCACGTTGGTAACTCTTGGCATATTACCTATAACCAGCAAGAATATGGATTTGGCCGTAATTCTGACGTGTTGTTAAAGTCTTAAGTGTTTTAATGCGATCAACATTCTCGGATCTGTTGCATGCCATCCGATTTGTTAAATCTTAAAAATGTCAAAACTGTGTTCTATTTTAATTGAGCCTATTTTCTTTATCACCTTACTTTAATCGACAAAGTATTTATACTAAAAAGAGGAAGTTTAAATAATTGGATGAATTGTGTACTCACCTATAAGAACTGCCATTTTTAGTTCTTTCATTCTTGTGAGAGTGTGAATTAATGAATCAGTTCTTCAATTCCTGCCGGCTTTATTTACTATAAAACAGAGTGAGTAAATATTCAGCAATGACAAGCTACGACACATATCCGATTTAATTACTTTTACAAACGCTGCATAATAAACCTTGATCAATAACATCATCTTCTACGTGTACTTACCGAGTTATGAGCCGGTCTGGGATTCTTTTTGTGGACCTTTTTCACATGAAGAATTTAATGTACAATGTAATGTAATGTTTTCTCTAGCTTGCTCTGATGGCCCGTAGACACATATTTGGAAATAGGTAGCCAACAAAACATTTGTTTTTTAACTCCACACTGGATGTGTAGGTAGGTACTCCAGAGACCCAACTAATTGTATATAAACACTTACAAATACAGTTTCTATAATATGACACCTTTGAATGTGGCGTAAACATGTCAACTTTTGGTAATAATGAAAAACTCAGGGCCAGGGTGTAGTGAATGTTTGGACACATTTCCTTTTAACAAGAAAAGCATTAAGACAAAATCAAGAAATCTTAATTAGGATTACAAATAGTACAGCGAGGACATCCTGCCAGTTACAAATAATTACAGACATAAAGGGCAAAGAGGAAAAATGGCATTGAAGTAAATTGATATTTGCTACTCCCAAGCTTTCCTGTGGACGGCTGTGTGTTTTTGTGTTGTGTGAATGTGTTGATCCTTCAACTTTTACTCCTCTAATAAATGTTTTTCTCATCTACATAGACCACCTTGCATGCTCTTTTTATTGCTCAGCCATGATCCTCTTAGGAAGGTTTCCTCTTCAACATTGAGCCATATGCTTCTAGTTAGGCACAATGCATTGGTTTGCCGTCATTTAACACAAGCATTAACCACGCTAAAAGCTTTGAAAAAGCTCCACTTCTGCCATTCTTAAATTCCTCGTCCAAAACAGTGCAGTAATTCAAACTTTTAGTGTGATTTACAGGCAGAAAGCTTCAGCATTTTCTAACCATTGTACGCCATTTTAAGTCAATTCAGCAACCTTTGAAACAGAGATCAGACAGCCTCTAAATTATGGTTACTGTTGATGAACTCAGGGGTCATACAGAGGATTCCAGCTTATTCATCAAACGATTAGAGGGACACCCAGTATAACTCACATCACCAATGGCAATTAAAAAGTACCACCGACTCTTTCAACAAGCCCAATTTGGTGTTGTAGCTTTAACATTATTGGAAATGATGTTCCGAATTAAGACACATACTTCATCGAAGATGTTTTGCGACATATTGTTCTTGGTTTCTACAAACACAACTCATCCAGACTAACTACTGGACACCAAATGGGAGCACAGCTTTTTATTATTTTGCATTAAAATAACTTTTTAGTCCTGTGGCACCATTCAGCTACTTCCCTACATACTTGTTTCAATCCCTTCTCACCATTACAGCTCCACAAGCAACGAGACGAATAAGTGGTGCCCTTTGCGACATATTAAACAACATAACAGGTACAGCTTTAGTGTCACCTCCTTTTTAGTGAGACCCCCCCCCCCCCCCCCCGCATTAAACGTAAGCTGTTATAGGGCCCAAAGGAACTCAGCAGTCTATTTTCCAATGATGTTGTCAGCCATTTGGTGTACACCCCCGAGAAGTGAGGGTAATCAGCCTTTTCATCTCGAGAGGACGGCCGACGTTGACATGCTGGCGGGCTCCAGCCTTTCCTTTGCCATCAGTCTGTCTGTGTCTTGCGTTTCTCTGTTTTCTTTTTTTGTTTGTTTTTACATGAATTCTGAGCTCTGTAAATTTCATATTCAACCCCCCCAAGAGAAATAACAAATCACACTCTGATTGCTTAACTGACAGATCTTTTCATTTTGAGAATTTTTATGACAAGCTAACTTCAAGCATCAACCATTTAGAGCAGGGGTCTTAAACTGGTGGTGCGGGGGCCATTTGTGGCTCGCAGGAGGAAATAAGGTTTTGCTCTCCTCGTAAGCTTTTGCATGCATGGTGGTGGCAGAATCATGTGTCACTGCCGTTTTTCTTCAGCTGAAACTGTGCCCTTGGACAATTTGCAAGTAATTACGAACAGTTCTAAATAGCAGTCACGTTGGAAAAAAATGCTTTGAATTTGCCTAATTCAAACATGTACGTTGGATGCAGTGTTAATACAAATTCTCCAGGCTTCTGCTAGAAATTAAAACAAATGGCAAAAAAAGCCTACTTAAACATCTGAAACGTATGTCAAATTATTTAGAGGCACTTTTAATGGTGTAATCATAATTTTGTATGTGAATGGTTAATTCTGAACATGCACCATCCCTAGTTATGAGGGTGTGCACTCTTATGCAACCACACTGTCTCCGTCCATCCATCCATCCATCCACCCATACATCATCGGTTGTTTATTTTTACTTGGCGTATCCAAAATATATATATATATATATATATATATATATATATATATATATATATATATATATATATATATATATATATATATATATATTTTTTTTTTTTTAATTGAATTGTACATGTTATAGGACAAATGAATTGTGAAAAAGGGCTTGAAATAATTTATCTTGGCTTGCATTTTCTTATATCACAGAACATCTAGCATTTGAACAGGGGTGTTGAGACTTTTTATATTGACTGTACCGCCATGCAGGTACTATTGCATCTTTGTTCTTGTATTTTTAAGAGTTCATTCATGTAGTACTATTTACCTTTGAGTGATGCCGTAATACATATTCAACCCTCGATACAATGGTGCTCGGAAGTTGACATACCCTGGGTGTATGTACACTTATGAACACAACTGTAAATGTATCTACAAAAGCTAAATGACACAAAAATGCTATGAATTGTCACCAAAATTCGTATGCACATCCCTACTCATGTCAACGTCAACCTCTGAAAATATCAAAACAATTGCCACCGTATTTTGGATTTCATGGTCATTAAGACTTTTTTCTCACCATACAGTGTGCTCATAACTTTCAAGCACAACTGTATGTAATTATGCTTTTTCTTTGCTGATTGGCAGAAATGAATGGCTTTGCTACCTGAAAGTGACCCATGTGGGATCAGCTTTAAACATCCACTTAACAACCATGATGTATATTTTCAGTTGAGGTCTACTGATAAAAGGAATGTGTGAAGCAACTAAATTTGGCTTTATGGGTTTCTAGACCTGGGTTCGCCAAACCTTCTTAGCATAATAGACATTAAACGTAGTTCCTCCCTTGGACTTACAAACTGTTATAATAAAATTGCATTATGCATTGTTCTATCTTCAACGTAATACATGCAAACTAGTAATTTGACACATTAATTTAGTATAACCAACAAAATTCATGGAAGCCTTTTGTCAGTAAAAATAGCCTACGACATTTCACTGTGACAATAAGATGTATAGTGACCTGGTGTGAACCTGAGTTTTGGAAATATTTAGTATCATTTTCATAAATGTGAACACAATCTTTGGCACAATTAGATAACGGAATTATACGTGATTATGTTGCACCTCTTTGATTGAACCGAAATCAGCATGGGCAGAACCACAATGTCATTTCTAGAAAAAAAAGATTGCAACTTGAACTCCTTCATTATGGTCCACATTGCTTCTAAGGTTTTGAACTCTGAGAACACACCTTCCTTTTGTTGAGGTGTGGAACAATTGCTCTCTTCTGTGCACCTTCCAAAAATAGCAGACGTGCAGGGCTTGTAAGAAAATTAGTCAATTTAATTTCCTTGAGTAATGAAAATGTCATGCACCATTTAATAAAACTGCAAGAAAAAAAGTCTCGAGTTTTACATGCTGCAGATAGAGAGCACCCCGTGGATTTGAAAGTTTTGACAGTTGCCCCTTTTGATGTTTTTTCAGAGTTTTGTTTCCTTTTTCCTCCCTTGGTGTGATGTCAAATTAATCATAACAGCTCGGATGTAAATGCGAAATTGAGACTTGTTTGGTCTCCCTGTGACAAGCCAGAGCGCTGCTGGCTGAGGCAACTGATATCGCTTTCCTCTTTAAACTGCAAATTATTTTACGTTTATGAGTTTGTCTCATCTTCAAGGTCAAAAATGTAATTTTTGCTCTTTCAAAGGGTTATAACCTTAAAAGAGAAGCGCCATCCTTGCTGATTAATGAGAGACTCCTGCATTTGATGTTTCAGCTGTGACATTTTAAACTTTAAATATTTTATATGCATACCTGTGAAAGAAAAAAAAAATGAAGACATGCATTCATGTGGAATAAACGGTATTGCAGAGAAGAAAGGCTAGGCTGGGTATCATTTTAATAGAACAGTTAGAGTGCAATGGTTTTTCTTGGTGATTTTTATTTGAGGTTTTTATGTGTGCGCAAGCTGATTTAAAGGCACACTAAATCATTGGGGATGGGGAGTGCTGGATTATGCATTTAATCAAGGAGTAGGCCTTGGGAGAATAGCTCGCCGAGTCACCAGGGCATCAGTGAGCCTTGCCTCTAACATGGGGCCAACCCTCTTTGTTCTTCACCATAATGGGCCATTTTCACATCATTTGGAGAGGAGAAAAAAATGACAGCACCCTTGCTTTTGTCCTAGCCATGTCCCCATGATAACTGGAAGAAAATGCCTGCGCCGACTTCTAAGAAATTAGGAAAATTGGCACACAAGTCTCTACAGCAAAGCACATTTCAAATGAGCTATCATACAGATTCTTTGATAACGTAACATTTTATACCAACTTTTTAAGAGCAATGTTTTTCTTTGCTCCAAGGTGGTCAATGCAAATCAACAGCAGCAAATATGTATTAACTGTCCAGCAAAACTACTATTTTATGGTCATAAGAAACTGTCAAACAGGCATGTTTTGGGCTAAATACTCTCTCTCACGCACATGCACACTCACACACATTGTATGGTTGTTTTTCAAGTACCATAAAACTTAACTCAACTACTAAATACATCTATAATTAATCGCTTAATCTGATCAACAAAGCAACATATGATTTGAATGTGATTGCTTACTTCTGCACAGTTATAAAAGGGTGAGCACAGTTGTCCAACCAAATGTTTCCAGTTATTTATCTTTATCTCTCCTCTCAAAAACAGTTGAGTTTTTTACAGTTGGTCACATTAATGGTGGAAAATATTTTGATTTTTTTTCCATTTTGAGTTACTTTTTCCCCCCACATCACTAAAATCTGACATTTGAACAGAGGTTTGTAGACTTTTGATATGCGCTGTACTAGGGATGCACCGAAATGAAATTTTTTGGCCGAAACCGATAACCGAAAATGAGAAATGCCGAAAACCGAAACGCCGGGAAAAATTTAACAAAATAAAATAAAATTATATATTTTTTTTTTTATCAAAATAAAAATCAATGTTTAATATCACTCAAATTCACCATTAGCTACAGTCCACTCCACATTTTCAACACATATTACTACAGCAATGTTTGAGAAATAAATGAGGTGGATGAATGAGAATAACCATAAGCATACAGTAAGCACAGTATAAGAAAAAACTAAACCCACACATTAGTCCTTCACCTTATCCTTCACTGAGCTAAAGTCTTATCAAGGTCTTGCGTGACGTCATGCGGAGTAACGGTTCCCACTTGGCAATGACACCGTGTTGAGGCAAATTCCACTCGAACACAGATGGTGTTTTGCTGTATGCTGTTCCTTTTTCACCGTGAACCTGGCAGCTTTCACCATGAAACTGACAGCTTTGTTGGTGAGATGTGCAGCTGCAATTGAGGAGGCTTGTAGCATGACTGTGAATGATTATCCGATCCATTGACAGCTTGCTTTCTTTGCTGAAATTCACTGATAAAATTGGACATATTCCAGAATAATAACAAATAAGGAAGAATTTGGTGTGTACTTCAAATTTCCTAAATATTCTGCAATTCTTTTGTACTTTTTTCAAGTGAAACCCACCATGCAAAGTATGGCATCAGTCTTATCTTAGCTCGCATGCTGTAGCCATGAAATATAATACACTATAACACTATTTAGAAAAAAAGTGAACAAGTGTAGTGTGTGTGTGCATAACAAATGCCTGCCACCATATGTTATTTGTTAGGCATAACAAATAATTGCTCTTCAATTGGATGGCAAAAGGTGTAAAACCAACCTGTGTGTATCAGTCTGTTGACATTCAAACAACAGACTGTCATGGTTACCTGCATACAAGCCCAGATTTCACACTACATATATTTGTGACTAAACTGAGTTAAGATCATTATTTCAGTATGAAAACTTTTTTATTTTTGTTTGCTAGTTTACCATGAGGTTTTTCTTATGCAAAATAAGTGTCTTGGTTCCACAGGTTGGAAAACAACTCTCAGGTCAAATGACAATTCTACTAATATAATATGAAATTATTAAATACGTCTTATTTGATGGACATAAGCGAAAGATGTGTCATAATTCATATCTAATATGGATAGGTAATGTTTATCTCGTTATTACTCCATCTACATGATGTGTGAATGAGCTCAGTTCATGACCTAAGTAGCCTCATCTCTTCATTCACGTTTTTAACATGGCCACCACACTGGATTTCAAATGAAACAAACAAGATGTGCTTTAATTGCCAATTTCCACCTTTATTTTGAGGGGATTTACAGAACTGTCAATATTTGCCTCCCAGGCAACGTCGCAAGTTGGAAAATGTCCGGGTATATGAGCTTGTCTGGGGCTCGAGGCCTACTAGCGTCGGTTAGCTGTGTGCTATGCTATCATCGATTATCCTCGGATCTAGGGTTAAACCTGTTCGAAACAAAACACCTCAGTCATGAACATAGCATTTTCCGACGTCCGTATCTTGTGTTGGATTAATAAAGACTTGGCAGCGATGAGCGATGGCTCAGGAATGCACCGTAACGTACACTAGCGTCATGAAACCCAAGAATTTGGTCTACCCGCCCCGCTGCAATATGATTGGCTGCAGCATCGCTGGAAGGATATGACGTATATGAGGCGCTGCCGTAACCATGTACGGCGCCATAATGGATTAGCTCCTCCCAAATTGTCCATAGGTGTGATTGTGAGTGTTGTCGTCTTTGTGTGCCCTGCGATTGGCTGGGTGTACCCCGCCTACTGCCTGAAGCCAGCTCGGATAGGCTCCAACACACCCCCTCGACCCTTGTGAGGGACAAGCATTTAAGAAAATGGTTGGATGGATGGATTAGCTAACGCTAATATCTCTCTCTCTCTCTCTCTCTCTCTCTCTCTCTCTCTCTCTCTCTCTCTCTCTCTCTCTCTCTCTCTCTCTCTCTCTCTCTCTCTATCTATCTATCTATCTATCTATCTATATATATATATATTTGAAGAGCATATGAGGACATCTTGAAAATGTTTTGATCCACTGCACGCCCTCATTCTTTTTTTCTAACAACTTAATTACTTGCGTAATTTAAAATGGAAAAAAATGACCCCAATATTTTGCAACGAACAAATATTCTGAATGTCATGCATAAACATGTATTATATACATATATATTTATATATATATATATATATATATATATATATATATATAATGGCAGATGCTTAATAAGCATGAGTTGAGAGAGTAAAGGTTGTTAAGGTTTTTCGGTTATGTTTAATATTGGAGTCCTGTTAGCCTGAGGCAAGTTATTGTCACAGTCTCCAAGATGTTCCCATTACCAACAGTTCTTTGAAAATTAATACGTGTGCTTAATGCTTGATGACTTGCTTTCCTGCTGGCCGGCAAAGCCTAATGTTTAATTTAAAAGTCATCGCGTGCTTTGTATGTCAGAGCCATGCAACTGTCTCAGGTCGTAATCAAGCTGGCAGTGCATGAATCAAGGATGAACTTTGAAAGCAAATGCAAGGTAATGGTACACTTTCATACAAGGTGCCAAAGACATTATTTTTTATATGGGAAAGGAACTACGGACTTGCATAATGTTCCGCTATCTGTTTTTTGAAATCTTTGAATGGGTTGCATATAGACCATAGTATAATGCATCACACTTTGTGCAATAATAATAATAATAATAAAAATAATAAAAATAATAAAAATAATAAAAATAATAAAAATAATAAAAATATAATGTACAACGTCCAGAAGGGGTACCAATTTTGAGTTGTCGTCTAGCCCTTTTCTCACTGAACATTGCAGGGCGCAGTGTGCTGTTGTCAACCCTATTCTTTGTGTATGTGGTGAGGGGCAGTTTAATGGAGCGTTGCTGGGCGGTGCTGCGTAGTTGGGGGACCTCGGCCGTGATGGCAAGCCACCTCAAATGAAAAAATATTCTATTCTAGGCATGACATCAGAAAGCGGACTGAAAGGACAGTGGATGAAATCTTGATAAATACAGTGCATTTATCAAGAATATATTATGTCTCCTCCTCCTTAAATCAAAGACAGGGATTTATTTTGCAACAATGAAAGATACATTTTGTCAAGGTGCAGTCTACTTTTCATCTAAACCAGTAGGAAAAGCTTCACTTTTTACTTCCTTGTAGGCTGCTACGTTAGCGCTTCCAAATATGGGCATGCTGTTGTGCGGACCTTTCAGACTGAGCAAGTGCAGTGTGATAGGGGCTCTTTTGAACACAGCGATGGAACGGATTACAGTACATTTGGCAAGCGGGTTACCAGGTATTTGCAATTGTGAATGTCACGCACATGTGATTTCAGGCAACGACTTGGCCTCCCAGGATTGCTCTCAAAATGGGAGGGGTAAAATGCACAATACAAAAAAATTAACATGAACACAGGATGTTTTAATGTATTTTTTTGTTGAACGTAATGGAAGGCCACTTCTGCTACTTATGTTCAATAAATGCAAACATCAACCAGGAATTTCCTAAAGGGACTGGACTTCGCAAGCACAAGTTGCTCAGTTTGGAAGGGCACATCAAAAAGTAGTCAAATATGTTGCCAAAATGTATGAAGCTCTCGAAACAACTTTCCTGAAACATTGCACGGGCTAAAAAAGCCATCTCATGAAGGAAGTTTGTTAAAACATTCAAAAGAGAGCTAGGGAGTGAGGAAATGCAACGGGGGAAATTTATGTGTGCCCATGTGCATGATGTGACTCTTTGAAGTAACAAAGTAAAAATGTAGCTCTTAGCCTTTGACTGATTGACCATCGCTGCCCTGCACAGTCAAGAGGATTTGTATGGTGACATACCACCATTCACACTCACATCCACACTGATGGTCACCGAGCGGGTAGGCGGTCTGAAAGTCTCGTGTAACACGACACTCCACTACCAGTGAACCAATCTTGTATTTTCTTCCAGTTTCATTTTATGTACAATATATGTATGACTACGTATCTTAATACTTTTGTCTATATACAGTAGTTTTATTGTATTATATATCTATCTATATATATAGTCAACCTCACATGGTGAATCTCCAGTGTTCTCAGCTTGTCCATAGATCAACTATTTAGAGCAGGGATGTGCTCGCAATATGGGCTTGGTTTGTTTTCTTCTCCTATTTGCTCCTGTGGGGGATTAATCCTGCCAATCACTTTGACTGGCACCTCTCAAATCACACCCTTGCAGCAAAGTGGCTGATTTTGTCAGGGAGAGAATGGCGTTATCGGTACAACCTTGTTTGGAGACTCGCAAAACCGCTAAAGCCGCAATTCATGGGAGATCTGTTTACAATCTGCTCCGGCCGTTGACTGCTAAACAGCCTGCGCAGATCCATCCCGGGCCACTCGCAGCGGGAGCGGAGCAGAGCAATTACATCCTCAAACAGCAATCTAAGGCTTGGACGGCATGCAAACAGACATGAAGTACACACGCAAACACTGACAGATTTTGTCATAAGCAATACATTTGCTCAAGACTGCAAAGTCTTGTTACGCTTTATGTATAAATATGTCTGGCCTATCTAATGTTGCATGTGCTGTGCAGGGCAGTCATTTTGCTGACATGGAGGGGTCTAATTTTACCTTCCCTGATTCGGATGCGACATCAGAAAGCCACATCCTGATTTTAGGGTTTCCTTTGTATATATGTTGGTTAAAACACAGAAACGTCCACACAAAATGTTCCCACCCTTAAGTGAAAATGTTCAAATTTTGCCCAACCAGCTATATTCACTCCTTGGTCTCATGTGGCTTTTAGTGTTACAAGGTCTCAGGTGTGAATGAGGGTTGGTGTGTTACATTTGTACATTTTTCAATGCAAATTATAACAATGTACTAATTATGATTTCATGATATGGAGCACCCATGTTTTGTTTTTTTGATAAACCTTATTCCTAGCTACACTCGACTGCCCACTTGAATAGTGAAATTTTAAAGTACATATCCGTCAAACAATTTTGCATACTGGCTCCTTACAGGCGGTCCAAGCTGCTGTACATTTTGAATGACCACGATTTGGAATTCAAACAAAGAGTCTTGTGAGTCTTCCAAAGCAAGGTTAAAAGCTATAATAAAGATATCATAAGAAGATTAAAAGCATTAGAGGTGTTGTCAGTGGATCATTGTTATTTTGCCCACCACACTACTAGTCAGCATTTCTTCTTCTTTTTTTTTTGTTCTTAGATTGGACATATGGCCCTCTAATCCAAAGTGGCTGATTGTTATTTTTACAGCCCTACAAGATTTTCTCATTTGGGGTGACACTAAATCAACATTTCACTCAGTGGTCTACAGAATGACAAAGTGGAGAACATAGCATAAATGCACTTTCCTTTACACATCAAGCATCTTACGGTACGATGCCTATATTTAAGTAATTATTCAGTTTATTCAATGTTGTTTACATCTCTCAACCTTGAAATATAGCATTTTCCAAGTAATTGTCTTTCATTATGAGTTGACGTGTGTTCAATTCCAGTCTGCTATAGTACAATTAGGAAAATAATGAACTACATATTCTAAACAATATGTCACAGTCAGAGTTTACGGTTCTGAAAGTGGAAGCCCTCTGAAGAATGGAGCGTTTGGCATTAAGCTTGAGGATGATGCAAGATTATATTGCTTCATCCATTAAAGGATTTTAATACTTGAGTTACGTTATTGATTTTATTTTACTGTGATAAATATATCACTGATTGAAAGTTTATCATGTCAAAGACGAATTGTGTTAGTCTAGGTTTCGGAGGAGTTGCAATATTGTGATGACACTGGAAAGCCATAAAATGTATGTGACACTCAATGTGGCTGTTACGACTGTGCGTGTCCTTCTAACGGTATTGTTGAAAAAGACAGTAATCGAGAGGAAGCAGCAACTGTACATGTACAGTAAGTGATATATTATGGTGCAACCAAATTGAGAGATGGAACAAACAATTTCTTTTCAGAACACAGGGCGAGTATTTCAGCTTGTTAAGCACAAATGGCTAACCTGGAAAGAAATAAAATCAACAGAAGGAGAAAAAAATATAATGCGTTCCTTTGGCTGTATTCAAATTGTAGGTGTTTATGAGATTCAGAGTGAATGATGATATGTGACAATTAGTCGCAGCAATTAGTGTTACTGTTAAGAAGCGTTTTTGTTTTCTCTCACCCATACAGAATGTCACAAATAAATCCTTGCTTGCATTTGCATATTAATTGGATCTGAGACGTCAAGCATCTTTCATTAAGCAAAATGATCTGCATATTTGGAGACATAAAATAGTTTATTTCAGTGTGGGGAAAGAAGTCATTGAAAATGACCGCATACGGGACGTAAACTTTGGCTGATCCATTAAACCTTTACCCCCTGGCTGTGGATGGAACACACAAAGCGACAGCAGGCTGATTAACAGTGTGATGTTTCAAACAAAGCCACTCCAAAAGGAAGGCAAATAAAGGAGCATGCTGAACCCTCTCCATTTCAAATGATATTTGTTCTTATGTATTATCAACATAATGACGTTTTCTATGTAGATGACACACTTTTTAACTTGATAAGTGTTGACAATGCAAGTGACGTGACTGTTGTGTGTTACATCGATAAGCTTGGAATAGACATTGTGCGCATGGTGCAACCTTGAAACTACGCAAGCAAACTAACACACAAAGAGAAATCGTCTAGCATTGGAAATTGTCTTATTGAATAAGTCATACTTGTATTTGAATCAGCAGTTTTGTTTAGCTTCTTTTCGGATTAGGCCCTCAAGGAACCCAACCCCACGATTATCAAAATCCCTTGTGTCATCTGCACTTGTCTTTCAAAGTTACCCTGAATAGCTCTAACTCTGCTCTGCTAATTACTACAACAGCCAACCAACCTCCCTTGAAAGCGTTATTTGGACATATTGTCCCATTGTTTCAAGATTGTGTACTCCAAGTGATAAAATGCTGCTCCTCTTGGTCTGCTCTGTTCTTCAAAAGTAAGTCAAATCCCAGGAGACTAAAATGCTGGACAAAGTGGACAAGGAGGGGGACAGCACAGACGTTGTTTGTTTGCTGTGTCTGGTGGCCAATCTAAAGGGAAAAGTGACATTGGTTGGTTCGATACGATTAGGCGCACAGGCTGGTAATGGAAAGGCTGCGTATCACGGGGTGGACATAGTTAAGGGCCGGACTTGTGAATAATTTGATTAGTTTGCTGGGGAATATATCTGGAGGATTATGTAAATGGCGGTGCCCCCTCGCAGAATTCTTTTGAACTCTTCACAACTCACATCTGCCGGGGTCGACAGCTAGACAGGACGGCCGCCTTCTTGTAGCCTGATTCCGCCGTGTTGGAGGAAGGTGCTTAAAGGTCATTCTTAGTACAAACAGACTTGTCCTGAAAGACCTCTCTATTCCAAAGAGCTTCAATTCATTTTGTGTTGATGCCCATGCAATTATCATTTTCTTTGAGTCAACAATAGCTGAGCGTAGGACAATTAATGTTGTATACTAATTAGCCAGACTGTGTGCGTGTTTGTCACCAGTAACCTCTTGCAAGTATATGTACACACTGGAATCTCTTGGACCTGTTTACAATAAATTTGAGAATATCTCTGCCTCTCCCCCTGTCTTCTGCTTATGAGATTTTCCCCAATGCCTTATTTGGTGTATTTCTGGGTGGGGATATGTTTGTGTTGAGAACTATGGCAACCAAAGTCAAGGTGACCAAGAGCATGTTACACACAATAGATTACCAGAATGGAGGCTGGAGACAATGCAGTCAGCACACACCAAAAAAACAACAACAACCTTTCTCTGCAAACCGGTTGTTGGGATTTTAGAGACCATCCCTGGGCTGGATTTATTGTTCGGGTGAGTCGGACCTGCGCACTCGTCACTGTTTAAATGATAACTTACTGTGTATACACCCGCTGGCCACAACATCTGATACACCTGTGCAACCAAATAAGATTCAATATATGTAATGTGTGAAAAACAAAATCCGCATTTGCAAATGCTGTAATGCTCTGCCATTTATAACACACAGACAGGTTTTCATTATGTTTTTTTATGTTTATTATTGTGGTTATAGTTTGGTGGTGGTGTAGAACTGCTTTGCATTACTGAGATATGTAACAAATCTTTGGCTGTCATGTACCCAATAACCAAAATATTAGAAACAGCAATGGACAATGATGAAGTGCAGGTTACACTCTTTCAAACTATGTCATTACATACTTCTCTTTAACTGTCTTAAAGGCAGGACAGAATTACAAAATACAAGTCCTACGTTGGATCTGTAGAATTTGTTACTGTACCTAATATTATGGCCAGTGCGAGCACATGGTCTACCAGAAACACGTAAACATATAACATATATTTGAACTTGAAATAAGAAGTAAACACTTCAAGACCATGTTGTAACACACCACAGAGAAGGCTGTTTTTAACAACTCTTCCAAAATTGACAAATCACCTAGCAGATAAAATGAGACCTTAAAACTGTAAAAAGTCAAGCCATTATCTCCGCTCTCAAATGTTATGGGGTGAATGTGCTCAAACCACCCCACTGAACTGTTAACTGTCAATCAAATGTCACTACTGTGTATAACAGTGAATACTGTGTGTGCTTGCACTATGGCTCACCTTCAAAATGAAAAAAGTTACTGTGGCCTTCAATCTTACAATAACACACTAACAAGCGAACACACTCACTGGTGGGGATATGATGTGACTGCTAATTGGTTGCCCAACTACGTCACTTGGCAGCTCATGTTTTGACTGTATATAGTGAGGGAGGAGAAACTAGTGCCGGACACCCAAGTGTGTCACGAGCCGTCGTTTTGACCATGGCCAAATAGAAATGGAAACCTCCATTTTAACGCTATATCCACACAATTCAATACTGCTTAAGTCTCAAACTTTGCACATTTTCAGCAATTATCTTCAAACATATAATGTACTCTCACAGAAACTTTCAATGTTTCAACCATGCAACATCTTCAGGGTATCCACACACTGTTGATGTAATCAGATGTTTATATTTGTTGTTTTGCTGTTTCAAAATTTCACACACTGTAATCAGCCTTTTACAAAGCTCTTTTGTTCTTCCAACCTCAGGAAAAAGAGCAAAATTTCAGCAGCTGGTTGAAAATCTGGTACGCTCAGAGTAGCACATGTTCAGTAAACACTTGTGCTTGTGTAAAAACTTGTGCTTGCATGTGTGTCGTGTCTGCAAATGTATGTTGAGGTCTTCAGAAATGACGTGTTTGGGACTTTGCTATGCGGTGTGGTGCCAACCCAGTAAAAAACACATAATCACTTTGGCAGACCGAGTTGTGGGATTTCAGTCTCACTTGACAAAAACGTAGAATAAAACATGCTGATTTTTACAGTCTATAGCCAGTTTTTTTTAAGTTCCCTGCGAAAGTGTAGTGCATTCTGTGATTTGAAATACAGGCAATGCCTGGTGTGATAATGTGCTCACTGTGTGCTGCCGTTTCCCCTCCGAAGACTGATGTCCTGACACACTGACATGAAAGAAGCCTGACAAAACCTCCCACTTCCCAACTTGGAATATAGTTTATTATTTTTATTCTTGGGAATATCTTCACAATTACTTCACCAACAGGAAGGAGGATACAAGGGCATACTGTAATTATGTTCAAAGATACAGTTTTTGACTTGAGCAATCAGTTTTGGAATCCTCTTTTGTGGTTGTCGTGCAATTGGAGGAGTCTGCTTTGCCCCGGCTTGTGACCACTTGTTGAAGGGGTTGGGAGTGATTTAGGGAGGGCAGCTGGATAACAGAGATTGCATTTATGTTCTCTGAGAGCGCTTTATTTTTGCAAGCAGCTCTCATCTCACAGTTGCCTCTTTCATGTCTTTGTGGTGGATTTGATGAAATGTGTGAAATGAGGATGACTAAAGAAGGAACAACTAAAAGGGTAAAGGTGTGGAGAAAAAATGATGTAAAAAGTTGCTAAATGCTCGAGATTTTAACAGTTTGATAGTAGGGGGGTTACAACATGGACCACTGGAAGTGCTAAAGTGCTAAATGCTTATTTCCTCTTGCTCCCTTAGAAGAAATGGAAACAGAAGACAGTCATTTATAGATCTGTCCTCACTGAACAGCTGAACACACATGCATATTTGATTGAACATATTTGACTGTGATTAATTCAATATTCGGATAAAGTAGTGTTTTAATGGGTTCATGGCTTTGGCTCGAATAGAAGCTTTTTCTTACATAGGCTTCCTTATTGTTTCCCTCAGCTTAAGGAAAGCACTCCAGGATTCCGAGTGTGATTGTTCAGTGTTGCTACGTGTGTGTTAATAGATATGGAGGACTTATTACCCAGGAGAGGTCAAGGGTCAAGCATTAAGAAAGCTGCCTGCTTGGATCACTGTATTAAAGATTTCACTCTGTTGGCTCATGAAATACTCTTGTATTTTTTGTAAATAATCAAGGAGTCCTTGAACATACACATTTGAAATCTAATAAATAAACACAAGAGACTGTGATTTAGACAAAGGATCACAGGAAGTAGTCCACAGTGCCAATATGAAGAGATATTTTCCTTTTCACTCTCGACCACAGAGAGGGTGTTTACAGAGCCCTGCTCAGGAACAGGAATACCCTGATGGTCTCATGCTGTTGTTACCTTTAGTCTTCTTTTCTTGATTTCATAACAGTGTTGTTTGACCTTCTACACTGGAACAGTTTGTTTTAACCTCATTCCTCTAAAATTCTGGAAAACAATGGGGCTAGAAATAGGAAGTCACATCTCACCCTATCAAAAACAGATTAGAGAGTGCAAAAAACACCAAAATATAGCAGGAAACCAGAACAGTGGCAATGCAAACAATAAACATAATACTGAAAGTTACAAAACGTTGAAATAAAGGGGTCTATTACTTAGACTAGTAAGTGTGTTAAAGTGCCAGTAACTCCCTATTTCAAAGTATTTAAAAAATCAGAATACGTTGAGAGAGCACAAAATAGTTGAGTCACTCTGTTGCTTGAGAATTTTATTACAGGCGAGTTTCGACTCACTGAGTTTCCATCAGAGCTCAAGAAAGCATTTTTGATTTTGTATGTTGTGTTTTACAAATAAAATGGGGCTGGTTAAAGTTAACAAGTATGTCGTACCAACCCAAAAGCTTTGGAAGGATTTGGAGTGTGAATTCACAAATTCAGGTAAATCTTCATCCCAAGAGATCCTGCAGTGAATATGACACCTATTTGAGCTGGAGGACATATATTTTAAATAAAGCATCTAACTAATATATTTCTTCTCATTTAACTTATTCTGTAACCAAAGGAAAATTAAGGTATTGAGGTATAAAAATGGGAGTTGCTTTTCACCCATCCTGTATTCACCCACCCTCTATACAAATAATTCCATGTGGCTTCAATCATCTCCGCAATAGACATATTATTTTTGTTTGGAAGTAGAAAAGCCCACGATCATGCAATTGTCATTTTTTGAATAGGTAAATGCAACATTTTTACTTAAGTTAAACTATTCTTACTTGACTTGTAGACTTTGTGTTAAAAAAAAAAGATACATTTCGATGTGCTGATTAAAATACTACATACCCTTTCTCAGTAGAAGATTCCACATTTTGTAAATGCAGTGTTGATACCAATGCGCTAGCTATAGTCAAAGTTGCCAGGACTGTGTTTCCCCAAAACTATCAAGATGTGAAAATACTGTAAATAGTAAATGCTATTTATTATGTTGCATCTTTCTTAGATAAGTTGAAACTAAACCAACTAAAAATGTAAAGTTTAACTAAACATATGCCCAGGGTAAGAATCTTTTTGGGTTGAAGTGTACTGTATGTGCACTCAGTGGTTCGTATTTTACTTCCATTGAAATCCTTTATCTCCCCAAAATAACCTTCTTCTGGTTTGCCTCTTGTCAGAATCTCTTAAGAGGGACAAGAGTGAGTATTATCACACAAACTCAAAATAACCCCAGAAATCAGACAGTACCTTTTTAGGTCATGAGTCCCTGAAGGGAAGTAAGTGAACAAAACTGTATTTACGGGCACAGGACAGCATAACCTAGAATGACTTCTTGGCAAGAGGATTCACTTTACAACTTACAACAGTAAAGATAAAGTTTGCACACTGATGTAGATTTAGTTGCAATATCTCGGGTGAAATAGATTATTATTAACCAAAGTCACCTGTACTGATAAAATATTTCCAACATAAAATGAGTTTTCATTCACACTGTACTCGTGTGATAAGGCTTCCAACAGAGCAGTTGTTCAGGACAATATAGTTAATGACAAAAGATAACAAGTTTAACGGGTGAGTTTTGATGCCTCTCTTTTTTTTTTTGGATTCACTTTACACACAGACAAGAACGTCTGCCTGTTCCACAACATGCCTTACTTGTGTGTTTTGGACTGGATTTCGTCCTTGAAAAGGCCACGGAAACTGACAGTCTGTGGGTGTGTGCATGCCTCTGTTAATGTGACACTTGGATGGAGCTGTATGGCGTCACAAGTGACACAGATTAGGAAATGTGACACTTTGCCTCGAAATACTCTTCGGGGCAGTTAGATAAGGAATTTAGTGGCTTTATCATAAATGCCACTGTTTCATTTAAAAGGGTAAGGCACTTTGGATGTGGTGCTGGCCTTTCCGTCTGGTGATGAATTTCCAAGAAAGTGGACAAAGTTTTGCAATGTGGGAGCAGAGTATCAGAATACAAATATAGAAGTGACATACAGTAGTGGGTATTAGTCAGGTGCTCCTCTGTACAAGTGGCTGCTTCTTGATTGGCTTGACAATGGGATGTGACTGCAGGCTGTGCTGTTCTTTTGCTGTAAAGCAGAAATAAGTATTTTGTTAATTTGACACACCACAAATAAGAATGTTGAACCCTTCCTAATTTGATTAAGAAAAAACGTCAAGTGTAAAAGATGAGGCCTGCGCTCTAATGCCGTGGCAGTGTCTGTTGAATGTGCAGAACCCCAAGGGTATGCAAACTTACGAGCACAATTCTAAATGATCGGAATGGAACTTTTGTTTGGAGCCCTGGCCAAATTGAAGTTTGACTATCATCATAATCATAATTCAAGGTACCACTACAAAAATAACTCTTTCTTACATAATTGTTATATTCCTCAGATCTAGTCATTTTCTTTATTCTTCCATAGCCATTATTTTCTTCCTCCCTGGACCTCCGTCTTTGGGCAACATCTTTTTGGCAGTGCTCCACACTGTGATTGATGTGGTTTCCAGAAGTCCTAAACTGCAGTCCCCGGCCAGTCTTTTTGTCACTGGTAGACCTTCTGTCTCTTTAGCCCCCATTGACTCCTCTTAACCCCCTCCTGATTTTGTCATGTTGGAGCAGCTGCTTTCCATCACCTTGGCACATTTCTGCACGGATGTCCTTTGATTCTTATTATTTTGCCATAAAGTGGACCTTGCTGTGGGGTAAATATGCAAACATACATCACATTACTGAATATCCTTCAGGGTCTCTTCCAAGAAATGTGGAAAAAACAAAGAAGGTCACTGGTTCACTGTTGTAAACATACCTGTACATTAGTGAAGCCAATACAATGATGCACATTCTTTAGCTTATGGACCATAGTAGCCATCCACCCCTCCACCAACCTCAATAATACGTAAAACTGGACCAAAGTTAATCAGGTCAATTGAACCCATTTCTTGCTTTGACCTCTACACATTGTAATTTCAGTGATGGAAGAAGGGGGGAGTAGTGGCTGCAAGATAGTAGTTTCAAGGAGGGCTTTGCAGAGGACAATCAGTGACCCTATATGGGCGCCTTTCCTGCATATACCAGCATGTTAAGGGGGAAACTGATAGGCAGGTGAAATATCTGGCACTTACAGAAAAGAGGCAGCGAGGACAGACAGGGCAGAATGGATATGGATTGAGTCACAAGGCTGACGCGGCCTTCCTAAGGAAATGAATATTCCTTGTAAAGCACACTTGGTGGCACTTAGTTCTAAGGACATAACACAAGAGCAAAGGCAATCTATTCCTCACTTTTAGTTGGCACGCTAACCCCATGATAAATATAAGGTTTCGATGTTTTCTTTCTTAAAAAAATAAAATAAAATAGCATTCAATATTATGGTATAAACTTTGCACTTTTCCTTCCCCTCCATAGTTTTGTAACCAATACTGAATAATGATCTAATTGCAAAATTAATTTGTATAAATAAACTGATAATTTCCACTATAAACCCATGTGAAATACTATCATTGGTCCATTGTGTCTGACACAGAGGTGTTCAGAACAACGATCACAGCTTTATTTGGATCCTTTTTTAAATTTTATGTGGCAGTACAGTATCAAAAACAATCAAAAGGCTTCCAGTGGCATTTGTTGTTCGTTGTACCCAACATGCATTTATTTTGTTCCTGTAGTGCTTGTTCAGTCACAAAGCTTTTAGAGCTGTAGTCTGAGTGAACATTTTTGTATTGGCCTATTGGGCAGTTAGGTTTGGGCCTTCCAAACTCTGCCTGGCAACAAGTGGCCACACAAATGTCATAGGACCAAGAATGAATGTTCAAGAAATCCAACGACTCTAGTTTAAAATACTACTGTAGTTTGTTTGATTGTTGCCCCACCATACAATCATTTGTAGAGTAACAGAGCAAATACTGAATTATGACTCTAACATCTTCTTAAATTAAAACAAACCAAAGTGACTGTCTTAATTGAATTGTGTACGGTAATGTACAACACCGTATGTATCAGCTTTCACCCCACCAGCAGAGGCAAATTATCATGTGGTGGACTTGCACTTTGTATCAGATGAAGGCGGTGCAGTGGAGGCACAACTAAACATGCCCAGGGGGCTGGAGTGAAACCAGCGTCTCATTTTCAGGGGCAAACAAACACATACAGGGAGCAGATATGGCTGTCACATCTCCCTTAGCTCCCCTGTCACCCCTGAGGGCTGTGGGCAGAGGCGAGCTCGGTGCTGTAGTGATGCCACACCAATGTGCATCATGCAAGGACACAGATACTGTACATGACCCGGCATACACAAATGTAGAGTAGACTCCAATGCATGTTGCTAAACTGTTGAAAGTATAGTATGTACCCCAGCCTTCCGGTTCCTCTTGCGGTCCCCAAAGTGACCTCCCAAGGTTGAAAAGAAACACGTGACGTCGCCTTTCTGGACTCCATTTTTGACTCTCCAAGATTGATCAGTGATTGTGCTGGCGCCAAGCAGCTGTGTAGCTTTACAGCAGCCAGGAGGAGGTTTAGTGGTTTTCAATAGTATTTCAGGATATCCTCGCTGCTGCAGTTTTTGGCAGAGTAACAGCTGTGACCAGCATTAGTGTTCAAGCAGGCGGTTCTTAATGTACCCCACTCCTTTGCCTCATTTGTCATATGGCAAGTTATCCACTTGCTTTCTGCATTGGTTGGATTGGTTCAAAGTAATGTGCGAACAGCCGTTTGCAATATGTTTGAGACCATCTTAGCATTTGAATTTAAGGTCAGACATGGTTACATGAGTGCTTGTGACATTCTTCCACAGATGCAAACAGCGTGGAGACACCTTTCTAATTAACAGAAATAAAAATGATTACTCCTTTTTTTCTACCAGTCTCTGGACCAAGGGAAATTAGTTACAAAGCCGTGTTGCTCATAATTTGACAACACTGCCTTGAATTCACTGAGATGTAAAATTAATTCTTGCAGTTGTTTTCAATGGGACCTTCATGTTTGCCTTGCTCATTGTTAGAAATCTGAGAAAAATACAAATGATTGGGCTTGGCTCAGTAACTTCATTGTGCGAGGAAAAGAAAGCCAAACTGGCTGGGGTTCAGTGAGTTTAGGCCTTTTGAGGGTTCATGTGTCAGGATTTATGTATTTAATTACACACACATTCTACTAATGGAAGTGGAGGAAAAAAAGGGAAATGGATAAATAAAAGCCCATCAAGCCAATAAGCTTGTAGTTTCCCTCTTACTGAAAGTTGGCTACTACTGCTGTTTAGCTCCCCTTGAACTGGGCTAATACTTGTCTATTCCGATTAGGATTAGTGTGTGATGCATAGGCTCAGAGACCCAGGGCTGGTAATCTAATAAATCAAGATAAAAAACTCTGAGATTGGTTTACAGAGGTCTGGGATTTACTGTGGCCATCTCCGAGAAAGAGGGATTAACACAGCATTTGGTGCTGTAGCTACACACACCCTTTTCTGTTCCTACAGAGAGGCAGGCCAAGCAGGGAAGGAATAAGACTGACTGGGAGGGGTTGGTGTAGAAAGGCTGGCATAAGCTTTATATTGCCTAACAGACAGCAAATTAGACTCGCGGTGACAAGGTCAGGTTAGTCCTTGTACAGAAGGCTTTGTTCCATAGACAGATTAAAGGTCCTTGACAGTTTCTGCACTTTCAGATCATGTTGAACATATTAGAAGTCAATGCTGAATGAAGTCCTGTTGCCACAAAGATGTGGCATGAATGTAGAGACAGCGACACTGCACTGTCCTTTGCCTATTACTTGTGAAAGGCAGGTTGAGCGGGTAACGCACTCTCTAGCAAGCCATCTACACCTTGCAGTTCTCCAGCCTGATAAGTAAGGGCCGTTTAAAACTAAAGTGCTCGGTGATGGGTGTGGACATTTTCAAAATGGAAACAAATTAGAAAGAATTGATCTTACAGTACACATTTTAAAATCACTTTATCACTTTAAAATCACTCAACTGCTTCTCTGTGGAAATGTAAACTACAAATGCCGTAACATAGGGATGTAAAATTGTGAGTCCTATGTGTCAAGATAAAGAAGTTCGGATGCGCGATTGTCTGAACATGATTGGATGAACCAATTTTTTTTTTGGGGGGGGGGGGGGGGTATATACACTAATGACAGCACGGAGCGTGAGTAAGTGATCTTGAGTTTGAAAATGCACAACAATTATAACTTTTTGGCACACGGATGTACACAGTAAATTGACTAAAAATAAATACTGTATCAATGACTTGATCGATTAATCGATATTGACTCGACACCTAAACATCAACTACAAAAAAATAAAGTTGTTTAACCCGTAGTTAAAAGTGGAAACATTAAAGTGATGGTCGTAGTCAGACAGTGATTATAAGAATAACTGCAGATACATTCTAGGTCTCAAGGATACATATTCACTAACTCGTCCAAATCAGAAATAAAATGGATAATTTGAAGACCCTATGAAGTAAAAATAAATAAATATGCCTTGTAAATTTGACACATTACAGAATAGAGTGTTGTTAATAACCCTGACAAATTTGAATGGTTAAAAAAGTACAGGATTGTATATTAGATGGGTGAGTTGTTTCTGCACTCAAATGTTGTGGGCGTGACCACTGAATTCGCAGAAACCATTCCCTGCTTTGTTAACTGTCAGTTAAATACCACTACTGTGAATAGCTGTGTACACATGCCTTATGAAAACAGTGAAACTATGTCAAACAATAGTGCACCTTCAAAAATGTAGTATGTGACAGCAGATCACATCACTTTCAAAAATTTAGCCAAAACTTGATTTGAAATATAAATTGAAAACAAAGAGCACCAACTATAAAATTAAACTCTGGAATACTGTTTTTAATCTGAAATGACACACACACTAAAAATACAATATTGATTAAATATGTTAACATTGAAAGGATGGATTGATGAAAAATATGTCTTGTTTTTGACATGATGTTTATATTAACTGTATCTGGTATCACACAGTTGTATAGTACATATTACATGAGATGAAAAAGATATATTTCAAGAACTTGTGCTATCTGGTGCTCTTTTTTAGACAATCTTTTTCTGTGAAACGAGACCAAAACAATGACTTCCTCTCCATTCTGGTGACAGAATTTTCACATCAGGAAAATCCTAGCATCACATCCAGCTTGTGCAGGAGGGCCCTTTGGTTTCCTTCTGAGGGAACTCTTAGTAATATCAGCGGCCAATTAGCAAGCAAACGAGAGCGAAATAGAGAAGCCAATTACTTCTGCGAGTTAGCTGAAGGCCATTTTAAACTGTGTGCCCATGACATAATAATGTTTATGGTAAATATTATAGTTGGAGACAGTGAGTGCATGGCGTGAGAGGCGAGGGAGGAAAAAAATGCATCAATCTCAGATCGAGAATAATTTATTAAGATCTGAGATGTGGCAATTACGTGGAAAGGACCAAAAAGAAAAAAAGAAGAAGCCAACTCTCCAGGAAGCGCATACATGATTGCAATCTTGATTAAATCCCCCTGGATCTAATGAGTTGATTTTCTGCTGTTAATATTGCATTGGCTGATGATGGATTCGTTAAGATAATGGAACGAAGCTAAAATATAAATGACTCCCTGTCAAGGAGCAGATTTTCGTCATTTTCCGTCTGACACCTCTGCCGTGGGGATTTGGTGAGGCCTTTTTGTGTTTAGAACCATAAGTATCTGGAATACTAATTGCTCATGTGCGGCAGCTTCTAATACCTCACCCCCTCTCTGCACCCCAACCCCTCCTATCATCTTGGTAAATATGTCTACTACTCACTCCTCAATGCAGAAACAAAGGGACCTGAGTCACCCTTTTCTTTAATGTTGGCTACAGTATTATTTTAGTTCTACTTTTGACATTAAATGAGTTGTTAAGATTCCTTATTTTGCATTACACAGCAAATCCATTCGCCCCGTTCTGACATCATTGTTAGTGTTTGTATTAGTTAGACAGATTACGCAACGCATTCAACTTAATTGTATTCATACTTTATAGTACATTTTCTCTCATGGAAGCTATGTCATTTTACATTTTATTGTTAAATCACTGTGGCCGTTTGCCTCCACGTCACACTTAGGTTTACTTGCAGTCAATATTCGGACTGAGGTCAAAATTCCGGCTTCTGAAACATTCGAGATGACCCGTTTACATGCGTGAGCGGACAGTTACTCCCTTATGCATGGTCAGTGTGCTCAATTGGAATACCCGGTTAGAAAGCGTGGAGCTTGGACAACGTCATTATGCAAATTGACATCTTATCTGCTTTTAACTTGCTACAGCCAATAAAATACATTATATTTATGTCACCATGCTTAATAAAATGGTTGGTTTCTTCTTGAGTATTTCTGATGGGCAGCACACCAAAAGCATGGGCTTGCCGTAGAGACAGAAAATGACGTGAAAACACTGTGGAGAAATCAATGTATTTAAGTGAGGCACATTTAGCAAGTGGGACGGCGCCACACATACAAGTAGTTCCTGTACTCCAAATACCAAGATGCTTTGCGAATAGAATACAAACCAATGCCCAGTTCAATCACAGTATTCCAAATGCGTTTGTATAACCAATCCGTCCGGGTTGGAAAAGGGGTGGGGTCTTATTCAGGTTTTTTAAAAACCTCAATAAGAACATATTCAGATTTTTATATGTGTTTACATGGCTTTTAAAAACTCAAATATTTGGGTTTTAAAAGGGTTGTTGACTGCATGTAAATGTATTCACAGTTACTGTCTTGTGGAGACTCACATGATCTCCAAATTGGAAATCGTTTTTGGGGGGGAAGCTGGTAAAATGGTCTTTGCATAACCCTAACCAACCAACCAACCAAATCATAAACGTCCTTTGTTACATTCAGCAGGCATTGTCTGTATGGTCACACCATTTGAATCTCTGTATGAAATATAAAGACACAATTGAGATGAGCAAATTTGAGCACCGATTATATATTTTAAGCACAGTTTGTGTATAGGAATTGATGTTGCATGTTAATTTGACATAACCTTCCTACATAATCCCAAACTTTGGTCGTCATTCTCTTAATCACCATTGTTGTCAAGTTTCACGCTTGGCCTGACCTCTCATTGGTCACAATGATGATATTTTCCTATTTCTGTGCCCTATTACCAGGGAACCTGTTTGATTGGGCCATCTGCTATGGCCCTTTCTTGTGTGTGTCACTTTTTGTGTCCTTTAACATGGTTTTACTAGAAAGTCTTTTTTAATCAATCAAAAAGCAGGCAGAAAATAGGCTTTGTTATGGTCAGGCTTGGGGTCGTGTGATGCCTGCTGACAGCTCTTCAAAAGGGATAAAAAGGAATATTTTTCGAGGAAAACAGGGGTTTCCATGGCACCGGCACTTGTTGCACATGGATCACCATTCTTTAGTTCTGCATGAGATTGAGGTTTCAAAAGGCTGGACAACAAAAATTAGGCGAGCTCGGGCCAGCGGGACTGTGGCGATAGCTGCCCCCTAAGCCCCCGGCTCTGTCCTCTCCTTGGGGACCAGAGAATAGAAGCCAGAAGTGACAGCTCAAAAAGGGGCCTACTAGGTGCTGTCAAATATGCATGAGTAAATGGTCAGTTTCCCTTTCTGCTGCACTCCAAATGCTGACCGGCGGATGCATTGTTGTGGATCATATTTCATGTAATTAGAGGGGCTTTCATTAAGAAAGAGTCATCCATTTGAAAATCTATTTAGGAAGCAAACTAGAAACCAGAAAAAAACCCTGTTACATTTAGCCTACAGTGGCAGAACAGTGCTATTTCTCTATTATTTGGTGGGATATAGTCCAAACAAAACTATCATAAATTAATTCCAGCGAACTTTGCTGAAATAGATTTATTTAAGTTGTATAGGGATGATGTGGACAAGTTGGTGATCACACTAAGCCCACTCTCATATACATCATAAGTAATATGTGATGTAACTTCACGAGAGCTCAGTTATTGGGTTATTACTATCCTTTATGTTGGAAAAAAATATATTTTTCTATTAAGCCAAAGTAAGCCCTCTTTCCCCTTTTTTCCCGCCATGGTTGTTGAGATAAGCATACCAAACAAGCGAAAGTACAATTTTTAGAACGTGGCGAGAAGTAGGGGTGCACATAAGCGGTGTGCCGGTGCGCATGAGCACTGCAAATTGAATATTGTGCTCCAGTTAAGTCTGTCATCATGCTTTTGTGCATTAGAATAATGCAGCTCAGTTAGGCAACTTGACTGAGGTCAAGTCAGCTGCTACAACAATTGCTTCTGAGGGCTACCTTCAAAATAAAAGCTCATAAAGGCAATGATATAAAAGTACAGTCTTAAATGTTGCACTTTTATTTTGAAGTTGATCCTCGTGGCGCGTTGCATATCCTAAGAATAACCAACCGTTGAGGCGTCTGGCTTGACTAGGCTGGCTCCGGCGCTAACGACTAGGTTTGCTGCGAGTCTGTGGCCAAACGTGGTAGGCAAGCCGGTTATCTCCGTGCTGCTGTGCTGTAGTTCCGATGGTCCGTCAAAATACGTCCTTGCGTGCTGCCCTAGAGAAGTTAACTAGCTGATCACAGAGTCCCATATTGCAAGTCAAAGGTGGGCAATTTTTCGCATCGGCCACGCAACTCAATTGTGTTATATATGAATTTATAAAACTGGAATTCATATTGTTTTATTAAGCTGCCATTGTGTAGCCCTGGCATAACATGTTGTTGTAATTAGGGAATAAAAAGTGAAAATAGTTTATTATTGAAATGACATATCTACACATATTAATAATAAACCTTGCCCAGATGTACCGTAAGTCTAAGTTCATCCATTGGGTGTGTGTGGGGGGGGGGGGGGGGGGGGAGCATTTGAACATCAACCTCTGGTGCCTATTTGAAGACCACACCAACATTTTTATGTGACTATCCGCCCCAAAAAACTTGACCTTGAATTGCTTCCAAAATAAACGTGTGCACACGTGAATGGTGAATTCAAAGCACAAGGCCTATTTGCTGTTGTCTTACATTTATGTAAAATAAAATGTGTTAAATGTCACGAGGTGTTTCAACTCCTTTCAGTTACCTGAGAATAATTACCTTTGTACTCCACCTTGAATTCCTATACAATTACATATTCGTGTCTCTTTGAGAAATGACATTGGGAGGGCAAGGTTTTTTTTTGCATGTCAGGATTCCTTAAAGCAATTTGCAAACATTTCCATAGCATCATCACCGCCACCTTCATTAACAAACAAGGTTACCAACATGCTGTCAACACTCGTGCAATCAGCAGATTGTGTTTCAGTGTCGGTCTTCAGTCAGTCAGTCAGTCAGTCTTCAGTATATTTACACTTGAAATGGAGCATTAAAAGTAATCAAGGTTGCAAAATGATTGTTCTACATTTAAGAACGTGCAAGTGTAAAGAAGTCCTTGCATATTCATCTTATGATTTGATTTAAGCATGAACTGTTTCCAACTACGGGTATAGTTGAAGTGTGACTACATACCACAAGGACTTCTATGTGCATTTTATTATTATTATTATTACTATTTTGTTCTTCAAGGTTCCCAACGATGTTCTGTCAGTCTGTTTAAAAGGTTAATGCAGCTGGGATATGTTCCTTGATAGGATTTTATCATTCTAGGCATGCTCTGTTTCCTGATGAATATATTAAAATTATTACTGTGCAAACAGAGTTTCTAATTACTGACCTGCTTGCCATTGTACTCTGCGTTCTGTATGCCCCCCAATGCCCCCTCCTCTCCATGCCTTGTTTATTTATCTGCACCAGTGAATACAGAATAGTCAATGCAATGTCATTTCCATCCACATGAAAATGATTTTGAAAATGCCAATCTTGCCTATTATACATTGTAATTACTTGTCCGCTTTTTGATGTTATCATATATTCAGTCCTTGCTGAGGCTAAACATCTTGTCAGCTGATGAAATAGCATTTGGAACAAAAATACCCCATTTGGCAAAAGAAAGTGTTTTTTCCGTCTGTACAAAGCCAGACGTGTAGTGAAGAATTCATCCATTGTGAGAGAAATTGAGATTCACAGCAAAGTGTAATGTTAGATGACAGTGTACTCATTGGATGAAATTGGTTATAAGAATAAACTCTAAGTAATAAAAATCCTTGAGATTATTATGGAATGTGTTTTTCACCGTAATGTACATTCACCCCACATACGGCACCACCTTAATGCATTCTTACGTTATGATTGAACTGAGTTTACAGGCCTGTCACCTCAGCAGGTTTTTCAACTTACTTTGCCAACAAATTTCATTTTGATCAGCCTAGCCTTGCCATCGTTATGCAACGGTTCCTCACGAATAGTTGAAGACTTTGTAGGAGTTGGGTTGGGAAAGTGTCGTGAGTGTTTGCACCATGCAAAAGGGCAACCTTGTTGTTTACTTGTCTGCCTGCAATGTTGCACAGGGGGTTGATCAGGGGAGTTGATAGGAGCTGCAATTTAAAAAGAGGACACTTCAGCTCAGAACAAAAACAATTAAAGGAAAATGAAAGACGTCCCCCAAGGGTTAAAAATAGAAAATTATCAACGTGCATCCATGAATCCACTACGTCCCACACCACCAAGCCCCCCTCCGTTCACCCCATCTTTCCCCTCCCAGAAACTTACTGGGCCTGCATTGTTATGTATGATCAGATCTGCCAGTTCTTCCTCTAAGCTCCTTGTCACATTTTGACTTAATGAAGTGCAACTTAGAAGGGAATTGGGTTCATCATGCTAGTCGCACGATGCTCCCTTGTTGTAGCAAACAGGAGCGGCATGGGACCGAAGCGCTACAGCGCGAGTCGTTATCATTCCGGTCAGTCTGTTTAACACAAAATTAAACAAAGAACTAATTAGTGCCTCATGAATTAATAACTGCACTGTTGCTGAGAAGAAGTTAGGTTGCTGAGGGGAGATATAAAATAAGTAGGAAGATCAGGTTAGAATTATTATTACTTTTTCGGGGATGCATGGGCTCTCAAGGTTAGGAAACTTTTGAGAGGATTTAAAAGTGACTCAACCAGCACGGATGAAGTCAGTGTTTGTCCTCGTGTTACATTTCGTCAGGGTTAATGGGTGTCATAAATGACGAATGTACTTGTACTTTTCTGCAAATATGAGAGACAAGCACATATTTAAATAAATTAAACATTACTTACATTCCATGGCTGAAACTGAGCTGAGCTGAAACTGACTGAGAAAACAACCTAAAAAAAGTGATTGAAAGTTAGTTATTGAAGATAAAGCTGCTGAGGTTAGGAATGACATTGGAGCAACCATATGTACTTACTTATGTGACCTTCAAACTACATCCAAGAATGGTCATCTACAATGAATACAGTGCATTATTTCACAAACTTTTCCATCAAAATAAAACATACACTTTGTTGACGTTCTCTGCGTGGGTTAATCAATTGTGACAGAAAGTTAATGATTTTTTTTCTTCATTTGTATAAGTTTTTGTTTTGCAAGCTTGCCGACCTTAAGAAGGAGGAAAAAAATACACATTTTAGCCATCTGTAGCCTTGGAATGCTAATCTTAAGATAACATTTTACCACAAAGGAACACACTTTTCTTGATTGTGTTTGCTCCACTACATCACCTGCAAGGGGGATTCTTGCAGTTTATAAACATATTTTGCACGCGCCAATCTCCTGCACGGACGCCAGCGAATCGCTTTCTGCTTCTGCAAAACTCCACGTGTGCGCACAGATAGACTGCACGTAGCCCCTTCTGACCCGCATTTTTTCGCTGGGCTGATTTTGACTCTTTTCCCACATAAGAACATGGAAATGTTTTTGGGGTGTTATCTCATGTTTTTAGTTGTTATAGTGGACGCCAGGATAATATGGCTGTAATGTGTTATAAACTTATATGCTTATATGTAACATTTTTAACATCAACATCATGCAAATCAACTTGTGATTGTGATTGGTTATGTAAGATCCAATCATGAACCAGAAGTGTTGACATCATCCAAATTATGCGTTTTATTGGTTTAGCCATGCATATGTCGTGTCCACTGGGTATGGGTCTGAAGGGGTTAAAAGACTGCACGAAAATAGGGCCTAGTGTGTGTCCATCTTAAATCATAGAAACATTTAATACCTTTCAAATTCTGCAAACAAAACATGCAAGTAAGACTACAATATCACATCAAAAACACACATCTGCCTGACCAGCACGGTCTGTTTTACAACCGCAAACAATTTTACTGCTTGGGAAATAATGTGCGGTAGACCATGGGTTCACAAAAGATCCTGGCTACAAACTAAATGTTAGAACAAATATATGCTTAAGTCCACAATGGGTTTGAATGCTCAGTTGCACTTTTTCTCACAGAACATAAATGTCTTCAACTCCATGTGTCATGTACTTCAGGTGACTTTGTTTTTGCTTTAAATAGAAAGAAACTGAAACCTGAGTTATATTGCTGTTAGGAAGCCTAATACTGTTGAAAAAAAGAAAAAGAAAATAATAGCTAAACATGAAAAAAAAATTTTTTTTTTTTCCAATCTCACCACAGTTCAGTTTGGTCAAATATACCATATGTGGAAGGAGCTGCGATACGGGCTGGTCACATTGCAGGTCATATGGCGGAAAGCTCCCACTTGGAGTGGTCTGCTAATACACACATTATGACGCATAGGCTTTGTGCTATTCTTAAGAATAAAGAGGCAAAAAAGGGTTTATAGTTTTCTTCTTTTCGCTCAACCCATTAAAGCAATGTAAGCATAAACTTGGTTCTGGGGCTGCATTTTCATTCATTTTAATGGAAAAAATTGCTTTAGTACATCAACTGAGGTTGTCAGAAACCGTTGCCATTTTAATGTGATCATTGGTGCATCCTGTGATTGGTTGGCCAGTCATTATTCACGGTTGCATTGCTTTGTTTTTGTGTGTCAAAAATCCATCTGCAATATGTGTCATTTGACTGATTTGTATGCAGATGGATCTGCTCATTTGATTTTCTCAAGGCATCCTGTCCGTAGTGACCGTCAATTTTTGGATTAAGGTTGTATAACGGCACACCTCAAAATTCACTATTGGTGTTTGGAAAAACATTTGGCCAAATGTTGATTAGGCATCCTTGCTTTCATCACATGTAAATGGCCTACGCCCCCGGATCGGTCGCCAGGCATGAAGTTCACGGACCACATTTTGAGAAAGACTTTTACAGGAATGTACCATCACTGACATTACTGTGTTGAATGCAATGCATGTTAACAGTTAATGTATACTTAAGTAAAAATAATAATTCATATCCTGGTCTAAGTTTGATTTCAAGTGAATTTGTATGTGTTGAATGTGTGTCTTCTGACGGAATTGTTTCTTGACGCTATGTTGTGTTCCTGGCACAAATTTGTATTTTTACTCCTTCTGTGACATATGTGCACTTTCATACTGTTTATAAAAGTCACGTGAGCGACAAGTCATGAGGAGTACAGATTGTTGTCGTTGGGTGCATATAGACAACATGACCTGTTTTCATTTATCCAGTATGTGTTGCAATAATGTGCGTCTATGTTTTTTATGCTTCTCCTTCACTCTCCGTTCCAGATGAAGTGAGCTTCCTGAACGGAGTGACTCTCCAGGAAGAGAAAACGAGGTAAGACAAATCCCCAACATGACTGATGACTGTCCCCACCATCTCCCCTGTTCATATCTACAACAATATCAGGCATCTTCATTAATCCCCATGGATCAATGTGTCTGGGGGTTGTAAAAATTGACAAATGACTTATTAGAATCCCACCGTTTTATTTTCCAACTGATTAACTCACAGCAATGTCGTACACTACGCTGGCACACTGATGTATCTGTTTTCCAAAGAGGGCCCCTCTCGCTCACTCCCTTTCTTGTCATGTGATGAGGTATGTAACACTGTGTAAAATACATGCCAGACAGTGTATTGGCTCCCTGCTACAAGAACAATATGCCGCTTTTGACATACAACAACTGCGCTTTTATGAGTTCCTTGACATGAACAGCTGGAGAGATTTGCTTTTTCGTTGTGTTGCACAGATATTATTATGAAGGCACTGTTTTATGGAACAACAGGTCCATTTACTTTGTGCATTGTGTTGTTATCTAATTGTTGTGTTAATTTCAGACTGATGTTCCGTGATACTTGGTTTATGTCTGGAAATTGTCACAGCAACATCCCTCATTGTCATCTTGACAAAATAATGTAATTTTTTTTTTTTTTGCGGTATGGCATTTATTACTGGAGCAGACATTAGACACAGACATCTAAGTACAGATGACATCCAGCAAATTAACAAGAGGATAAAACCTTTTGTTGCTGATATAAAAATAAAAAAAAATCCGCCTCTGTACAATTTGACTCTCCAGAGGACACTAATGACTTGTGACTTAAAGAAACTGGGTTGCTTTTTTTCTCCTTCCTCCTCCTCCTCCTCTTCCCTGAGATGAAACCTTGTGTGCTAATGATGTTAGCTGGTATGAGCACAATGCTGATGTGGGAGTCTGTCATGAGGATGCAGACAACAACCCCTGCCCCTGGCCTCTTAGTCAAGAGGGATCTCAACATTCAGTAGTGACACCGTGGGCTGCCACATGTCAAACTCGGAGACCCCGGCTACCACTGAGGGCTGGCATGATCGTGAATTGAGGCGGAGGGCTACGCCGCACTCTTTTGTGTCTGATGGTGTCACTGGCACACTGGAGAGGAGACGTCAATTGAAAAATGTGGCACTAAGCGAAGATTATTTTCATTTCTTTCTATACTCTTAAGTGTTGATGTTCTGATGTTCCATGCACAGCTCCACGCCTGAGCAAGTTGCTTTCCAAGTACAGTATGACTGTCAAACTGTGTATAGCATCCAAACGCTTCCCTGGTGTGTAACCACATAGCAGCAACATCGTTAGTTTAATTGGCTTCTGATAAATGTTAATGCAACTTATAAATACGGGCTGGCTTTAGCGCGGTGTTGGCGTGACATCCCCTCCACTGCTTCTGGCTCTCGAAGACGTACCGTAGGCCCAGGGAACACTCCTGGACCAGCACTCAGTCGCTCTCTTAGACAGTGGGAAGAAAATTAAACTGCCAAATTTGTTTTCATTGGTCCCAGGGACGATCTCAGGGGACGTTTGGGCTTTTAATTGAGCTCACTGAACAGAAATGTATAGGGCTGCTTACCAACAGTGACGTCTCCCCTTTCCTTCTCGTTAGGCTCGAGCACATTGTTTGTTCAGGAAAAGGACGATTTGCCAAACATTAGTACCCACTTTGTAGCAGGCACTTTCTCTGCTTGTGTTCCTATGTTGAAAAAAAAAAACAATGCAGACTTGACCGTTATCGATTTTGTAAACAGACACATTTTCTATAATGTTACGCTTTTTTGTCTTGCTTTCTGTGTGTTCTTGAATAAACATTGAGTTCATTCAGTTGCTAGTCTAGATAAATACCCACTTTTTTACAAAAGGAAACCTATTAAGCATAATCAGGATGGGATAATAAAGTCAACCTTAGCATTACCCCCACTTTTCTGTTGCAGTTTTTGTCCTTTAAATTTTTTCCACTGTGTCAAAACAAGTAAAGGCTACATGGATACGGCAGTCCTGTGTAAATATTTATGATGTAACATCTCCATGTGAATAGACTTTCCTCTGAATCCATCCATCATTACGGGCATATCGTGAAAGACCACCTCCTGGTCCTATGGAGCTGAGACAGGAGTGGCGTGTCCCCCTCTCTCAAAGTATTTGTTTTTCTTTGGGCTGGGGGCAGCCCAGCTGTGAGGGCATTTCATGTGTCAGGCTTGCGCTTTTTATTCAACAGCAACTTCAAAGTCCATTTTGCGCCATTGTTTCTTTGACTGCTCTCCTGGACCTAAAAAATCTCCAAACAGGGAAATTTGATGTAGGTCAAGTTCCAGCAGCCCATGAAAAAGTAACATTTTTAAAGTCAAAACATTTAAGTCATGGTTACCAGCTTATCTTTTGTTCCATCAGGCCCTGTGCTTTTTTAAAATACATTTCACACTGGAGAGCTGATTAATTCAGTCCATAAACAAAAGGTTGAAGAATTTAAGCTTGTACTACCGCTTTGCATTTTTACATTTGTATCAATGCACAAGTCAAGAAATGAGTTCCAAAACTTTAGCCTGGGAAGACACACCCACTTAATTGAACGAAAAGAAAGTGGGTCTGTACAGGCTTCCATTGACCACTTTTCACCCCAGTTCAAAACGAACCATGCGATCAGATTTGTTTATTTGCTGTGATAATCTTCATGATCAACGTCACTCTTCGGCGCCGAAAGTCCATCCTCTTAGCAAACAAAATGAGATGGTAGTTTATTTCATTGAGCATCAAACTCTGTTTTAAATGACGAGAAACACATAGTCATTAAAACCTAAGCAGCTGACTGCACTGGAAGCATTTATTTCAAAAGAAAGCGTGTTGGGCCAAAAACTTGTACCCCTGAAATAGTCACTTTTTAGGACACCCCAAAATTGCATGTTTGTTCAACCATTAACATTGCATCATCAACGAGAGCAAGCCATTGGCTAATAATTTGTAAAAATGACACCCACACGTGTGGACTAACCAAAAGTATAATTTTTTTTTAAATGTTAAATTTGCCAAATATACTAGGTTGGACAGTAAGGAGGGAGAAACTGATCAATACAGGTTGGCAAGGCAAAAAGACAGAGATGGGAAGGACGTGCAGCAGGTTAGGGTAATAAAGGATAGGGATGGAAGTGTGTTGACAGATGCCAGTAGTGTGATGGGAAGATGGAAAGTGTACTTTGAAGAGTTGATGAATGAGGAAAATTAGAGAGAATGAAGAATAGAAGAGGTGGCTGTTGTGGACCAGAAGTAGCAAAGATTAGTAAGGATGAAGTGTTAAGGGCATTGAAGTGGATGAAGAGTGGAAAGGCACTCGGTCCTGATGATATACCTGTAGAGGTATGGAAGTGTCTAGGAGAGGTAGCAGTAGAATTTCTGACTGGGTTGTTCAACAGGATTTTAGATAGTAAGAAATTGCCTGAGGAATGGAAGAGAAGTGTGCTGGCGCCCATTTTTAAGAACGAGGGAGATGTGCAGAGTTGTGGCAGCTACAGAGGAATAAAGATGATGAGCCACACAATGAAGCTATGGGAAAGAGTAGATGAAGCTAGACTGAGGGCAAAGGTGAACATTTGTGAGCAGCAGTATGATTTCATGCCATAAAAAGAGTACCACAGATGCAGTATTTGCTTTGAGGATGTTGATAGAGAAGTATAGAAAAGGTCAGAAGGAACTGCATTGTGTCTTTGTAGATCTGGAGAAAGCTTTCTGACAGTGTGCCCAGAGAGGAACTGTGTGGACTGGATGACAGACGAGGTTAGACAGGAATCTCCATGGACTATGATTTTTGCTGATGACATTGTGATCTGTAATGAGAGCAGGGAACAGGTGGAGGAGAAGCTAGAGCCGTGGAGGTTTGCCCTGGAAAGAAGGGGATGAATGAAGGTTAGCTATAGCAAGACGGAGCATCTGTGTGTGTGGTTCATTCTGTTTGTTTGTTCAGGTTTACCCCACTTCAGAAATGCATCTGATGGCAATTGTGACCAGACTCATTTTCTGGTTACAGCGATGATTTCCAGGCTACCAAATTTTACCAAATGTTTAGCAATATTTTACTTGCAAACGTCGGCAGTTATGCACTTAATAATGAATTCAGATTAGGGCTGAACGATTAATTGCATTTGCAATTAAATCGCGGTTTGACAAAACACGATTACTCCGAACGCGCTTAGTTTACCGAAACAAAAGTCTGTGTTGCCTTCATGGCCTGTCCAGACTATGGGAAACTACCTAACCTGCGACTCACCTACAATGATTTCTACAGAATGCTAGTGATTTTTGGAATCAAATCGTAAAATGTTACGTCATATAAGCAAGTATAATTTTACTTTGCCTACACTTTAGCATGAGTTTACTGACTGGTGATCGCTAATTTTTATTTTTTAAATATGTATTGAATTTATTTATTGATAAATACAGTGTTTAAAGCAACGCTAAGGAACTTTCAGTTTACGTTGATTATGGACAAAAGCGGTATTGTTATGTCTGAAGGAAGACCACATTTCCTATGAGGACAAGCGCATTGCGAGTGAAATCCGGGCCAATGTTGATCCTTGACTGTCCTTTCATCCGGAGTAGCTTTTGACATATGCCATAAAGCAGTCAGCACATTTGTAGTTTTTTGTGTGGCAGTGTTCCTACCATCCTCCTCAAAGTTGCTTAGTGCCAGTAAAAATGATACAGACTCCCTCGGGCCATGGCAAAGGTACCATTCAACTAGTTTTAAGTCGATGTTTCATCAGAAGAGTTATGAAAATATTTTATTAAAGTTGAAATGTTCCTTAGCTCTACTTTGAAAAGTGCAGTGTTTACATGTCATGTTTCATGCAACATGCAAAGTTGGATATGTTGAAGTGGTACATTTTAACTGTAACTGTAATTGTAGAAAAAAAACTGTTATTAAGGCTTAATTTGCCTTTATCTTAAGATCCTGTCATCTATAATAGATCTGATATTGTTTTTTATAATAAACTTTTTGTTGGGCAAAAAAATTATTGAAAATGACTTTGAAAAAAAAAATCGGATATGATAATGTAATCGCAATTTTGGGAAAAAAATTGCAATTAGATTATTTTCCATAAACGTTCAACCCTAATCCCGATCCAACATCCACTTAGGTCCAGAAGTATTGGAACAATGAATTAATGATTTTTTGAGTTTCCTCTATACATACCCACAATGGATTTGAATTAAAATAGCGAATATATGATTGAAGTGTTGACTTTCAGCTTTCACATAGACGTTTCACAAAAAATATGCCTTGCATTGCAGCCATTTTATGCACAGTACCCCCACTTTCGTTTACTCAAATTTAAGTGGAGTTTTCACTCATGTTGCTACAAAGTGTAATTGATTGTACAAATTGTGTACATTCATTGTGGTGATGTATGAAAGGAAAATTTAAAAATAAATACAATCAATAGTCAAATACTTCTGGGCTTAACTAGTATCAATAAATTTGAGCACTGACAAAGTTGTCTTGATTCCTTTATTGTTGTGCATGATTATTTAAAAACATAACACTACTTATACTACTACTTATACTCTTGTGTATGAATGAGACGTACGGCTTGAAGCACAGATCAAGGCAGTTTAAAATATGTCTTTTGTAGTAAAATAATGGATTTAGCCTTGCCTTATTGTTCCAACCTTGGCCGCATATGTGAGTGCTAAGATGGATTTATCAGGTTGTGTGTTTGCAGAAGTAGGTAAGTCTACTGCCTTACCTAAGTGGATTACAAGGTTTTAGGCTTTTCTCCTTGCACAATATATTGGCGGAAAATCAGCATTGCAGACGTTGGCTCAATATCACTACATGGCCTATCATAATAATATTATCAGCTATGAGGGTTGTTGAAATGTGAATGAATGCATCACCATTTTGACATGCCTCAAAAGATAATGTGGATTACAACAACGGTTGTAAAATGTTAATGCAACTGTTCAGGTTTGTCCATTAATCTGCACTGATGAGGCTCTTTTGTGTTGTTAGCAGTATACAATATCTAAATAACAAAGGCAACTTTCACATACACAATAATTATGTTGTTAATACTCAGCCCATGCAAGCCACATGGGAGAGCTGAGATACAACTTGACTCGGAATGGGCAAAAGTTCATGATGCATGATGAACATTAGACTCGGGAGCAGATATCAGATGGCTTCAAACAAAACTGTTGATCCTGCCTTGTTCACTAACAACTGGTGTAATGCTGAATGACACAATTCGCTGTGTAATTGCTTTTTTTTATTTTTTTTATAATCTTGTGTTTCATTAAGTCGCCTTCAGATGATACATGGTAAATAAATGCCATTTTCCCATCATTTCAAGTGGCTCTTTTCTCTCGATGCAGCCATTCAAGCTTTCAATACCTTTTCTCCCCCTCTCTTCTCCTGTCTCTTTTTTCCACGAGCAGGAGGGTTTTACTTTACTCCTTTGTCATCCTAATTGATTGCATTAACCTTTTGAGTATTGAATTTCCTGTGCATCACGCCGAGCACAATGTGGAATATTATCATAATCCTTCCAAGTAATGGACACAGGGCAATCAACAATGCTTTAGGAAAGTACATCTTTGAAAGATGGAGCATCATATTATTTTCAGGTCCAAAGATGTGCATTGGCTAGGAGTGTTGGGCTTTAAGAAACTTGGTCAAATTAACTATGACCTTTTTGTCCATCTATCAAATAAGAGATGTACTCCTTTTTTTACTGGTTGTGATGAAATGTGTCTTGACAGAAGTTACTCAATTGTGTAAAAGAAAAGCACATGTATAGCATCCTCAGTGATTTTATAATTTATTGCCAAATTACTTTAAAATAAGCATGCAGATAATTGAACTCTACACACTCGTACATTTTAAACTGATAAATGAATGTCTGGTGAAGAGCTACTTCAGCTACAAATATTTAAAAGTACTGTATATCCCTGGGCTCTCCAATTTCTATCATACTAAATGTGGTAATGCACTCCAAATTTGAGAGCTGAACGATACAGCAAGTCTTTGAACAATGCTTGACAGACAATACATGTGACATCTATTTTTGTTAGTTCGTTTGCATTTAAGCATATTGTATTTGCCCCACACAATACAAAAAACAACTACCAATATCACTGGGAAACCTTTTGCTGGCAGCATTTTTAGCCAGTTTTTGTATATTTACAACTGAAAGAAATGTATGCTGTACTGTCTGCTGTCCACTTCAGAAGCCCATATGTTGCTATGGATTCCATAAAGTACCTAGATGTACGTTGGTAATTTACACATACTATGTAAACACTAGCCTTTAACGCATTAAAGTAATTGATTGTTGAAAAAACTGACAAAAACCATTATCGTTTCCTTGGCAACGGCCAGTATTATCTGAGTTGCTTTGATGAATTGAGGCACGATAGCCTGTAATTCATATCAGCTCTATTATTTTTTCACTGCAAAGAAGGACAAAAATCAATTGCAACAAGCGCTTATGCATGGATAGATGCTAGTATTGATCGCTACGTTGTTCATAGGGATAGTGCCTTTGAGTTTGATTTAAGACAGGTCACTCAAAACCACCCAGTGAGGCTTTAAACTGGGATAAAAATGTTGATGGGTGCAGTCAGTTTTTGGGCACATTTTGGCAAATTTGCTCAAATTTATTGATCAAAACAGAATCAACTGATTGGCAGAGGTGATAGGCCAAAAAATAGGTCAAGGTCAGTTAAAAGCACAGAGCTTTACCCTGTCCTGTTTTGTCTTCAATCAAGCATGACTGGTATTCCACTGGGAACCTCTGCACTGTCGGCATATGGAAAACAAGGATCTTAAGTTCAATTAGACAAGACCATGGGCCTCACAATATTGATATGCGTCAGTATTCTAAAAAGGCTGTAATGAGCAACCAGTTCACCGCGGGGGAAAAAACCCCAACAAACTCTCAGAAGGCAAGATATTGAGGTTAGATATTGCTTTCATTGACTTGAGTAAGCTGCAGTGATTGGCTGATAACTTATAAAGTATGTTATTTTTCTGCTTGTGACCAAGAATGGCGACATAAAAATGGTGCCATGCTCTGCTATACCACGTTGTCATTCGTACCCCTGCTATGTCATTTTCTTTTAAGCAATCTTTTGTTGTAGCTTTTTTTGTTGTTGCTTTTTTAATGTTTAAAATGTGTGTTCATGGCATGTGGGAGTGCTAAAATTATAAAAACAAAATGAAGTTGTTTTTTTATGGTCTTTCTATATTGGAGCTTTTCAGCAATCACTGGTGGGAACCTACCGGTGTTCCCCACAATATAAAACGGTTTCTCTATACTGTATGATAAAACACAATTTTCCGAAGAAAGTGGTATTTGTCGTATTTTGTCACATTTCTCAGTGAAATCTGTTGAAGAACAACATAGACATGTACATCAAACCAATGCAATTGTTTACCAGTGTTTCAACTTTCACAGAAAAAGTCTGGGTCGGTATCCTGATTCTTTCGTGGGTTTAACAATAGGCTACATATTAGCTTGATCTATTTGGCACTAACTAATGGAATACATCTATGTTGTAACAGTTCACATACAAAATAGCAATATGAAAAGTAAAGCCATTGTTGCGTATTGTTGATCATAGTTTGTCATCTGTCATTGTTTTTGTTTGTCAGCCTCGCTGCATCCAGCACCAGAAAAAGACGCAGTCTTAATTGATCTAATCTGGTTAGCGCTTGCTATTTTCCACAGTTACATTAGAAATCCTCCCCCACCCGCCCCATTCCCTTCACCTCCCTCCCGCTCTACCCCCCATCTGCCCTGACCTACATGGTAGTCACATGGCCCCGACTCCCTGGCCTGTCATTTTATGGAAAATCTGCAGGAGATAAAGCCACAGGGTTTAAAGTGTTATCCCCGCCTGTCCTTTGAGAAGGGCTAAACACTGAATGAGGTGTTATTGCATCAATGCTGTTGGACACTCACAGGCAGCAAAGAGGATATCTTCCTCCCTTTCTCTCTCTCCTCCTCCCCCCTTCAGTTTGATTGGATTTATTAGAGTGTCACCACTGTGACTTTGGGGGATTTCTCTTTCCCTGACACTGTCTTTGCATGCTTGCTTGGGTTATTTACTTAACTTGTCCAGAAAATGGACTGAGATCTACAGCTTACTGCCACGTCTGGGCAGGGACTAGTGCCTCATGCAAGTTAAGATGTAGCAGACAAGACACCTACGATGCATGCTTACACTGCTTTGCGTACTCCTTGGCTGGTGCTGAGGGCTTAGTTTTGCACTGTGACCGAGTCCCCTTCACACTGTTGTCTGTCTCCACATTTTCTGCTGTCCTTGCCATTCAGCCAATTACTGCAAAACAGCTTAAGCCCTTTTATCTTTTACTATTTTTTTCCACCTCTCCTTCTCCTGTTCCTGCTATATGTTTATACACAGCTCTTATTTTAGAGCTGAAGGCAACAATTACAGTTTCTTGTAAGGTGCTTTAGTTTAAAATTTATGAACGCTTAAAGTGGTCATTGAACTTAAACTTTTTTTTTCACTCAAAATTGAAATGAATTACTTTTGTTTGGGGAGCAAATGCATAATTAAAGTTTTCAAAGAGTGTGGTGTGTGGTAAAGTTTTGAATCCTGCTAAACTGCTGCTCTTTATTTTAGAATCAGTTCTCTCTGCAGACAGTAATTTGTACAAAAGTGATGTATTTTTAGGCTCACTTGAAAACCGTTTGTTATTAATCTAATGACAATTAGACACACATACCCTTCTTTTTATGCTTATTGTAATTTGAAAGCCGATTGCAGTTTTACTCCGTCTCATAGTCTTCTAGATTCAAAATTCATGCACATTCATCTTATTACATAACTACACGTTCAATAATTGGAATTGTACGTAATATTATTATAATACGTAATATTATTATAATATTTGGAGTTTTACGTCACAAGTTTGCAGTTGTTTTCATACATGTACAGTACTTAAACAGGTTTATTAGGCCACCACCACCTATTAGTCTAAGAGACCATGCAGTATCATGAACTAGCTCTTTAAACGGTCGACCACTTTGAACAGCGATGAGGAATTTAAAACTGAATTCACCTTCTCAAATGCAAATTTAAGCAGGTTCACTTAATCAAGGCTCATATGCAACCACCAAAACAAATGTTCTCGCTCTCCAGGACTTTAAGTCAATCACTGTAATTTGACTTTTTTAATCAATAAATAATAATGTGCTTCACATTTTTTTTCCTGTTGTTTGGTATAACTCAAAATGTAGAAAAAACTATCATGGATAACTATAACACTTTTTATTAAAGGGCATCTACAGTACATACTGTGAATTACCCATTACAGAAACATATAATAATTGTAATTACTAGTGATGCTAATTTCCATTGGTTGTGTGGAGAGATACTGTGCTCCCTTCCTTGCAGACAGCGCGGGTTCAATTCTCAGCTAGTGCTCCAACAGCCTGCCACTTGAGCTCTCCACTGTCAAGCCTGGTTAAACGGGGCGGTTGCATGATGAAGGGTAGGAAGGTATTGTTTTCAGCCATGCTGGTTGGTTTTAAGATTACGTAAATTCTACACCACTGATTTTCATGAAAGCAGATTCGATTGAAAGAACCTATTAATATGTAGTGCATAGCATACCATATTTTTCACGACCATAAGGCGCACCGTATGAAAAGTCTCAGTTATTTCTGTATTTAACACACACATAAGGCGCAGCGCACTATTGGGCGCAGGCAAGGTTAAACATGCGCTAGCTCAAAAAATATAGTAGCATGCTTTCACGCTAAAACATATGCTGGCATGCATGCTTGTGTATGTTTTTTAAAAGGCAGCGGCGCAAAACTGAGTTTGGATGTACTTAATTGAAGTATTTAATAATATAAACAATGAGTTCGGTTGTACTTGAAGTATTCAACAATGTACTCGCGTTAGTTTTGATCAATCCTCATCCACAAATTTCTTAAAGTCCTCATCTTCTGTATCTGAAACGAATAGCTGGGCTAGTTCTACATCAAACACACAAAGTTCCCTCTCGTCATTGCAGTATTGTCAGAGTCCGTCTCGTTCCCGTGCGCCTCTTCAGAAATGATGCCGGTTTTTGCGAAAACTTGAATAGTGCAAGCACACATGTTTAGCCCAACCATGCACAGTCCATTCACAAATTGTGGCGTAACTCGCTCTAGCAGTTCCATAAAGCGAAATCAGTGAGCATCAGGACGTCCAACTGTATCTTATATACAGGAAACCCGGCCGTGGTTGTAGACTGGCAGGCATGAGAAACCGAAAGACTCACGTCATCTTTTAGTTGAGTCTTTCGGGTTCTCATGCCTGCCAGTTCTCAACCAGGACCGGATTTACAATATAGAAGCAATATGTTGGCAGAAATGCTCCCACACAGACAGTCAAGCGGAGCGCTTACCGAATTTGCACAACAATATTTACAGATTTTGGAACTCGGTGCACACAAAAGGCACACTTCACTATTAGGTGCACCGTCGATTTTTGAGAAAATTCTAGAATTTTAAGTGCGCCTTATAGTCGTGAAAATATGGTAAAAAGAATGTCACAAGAGGAAGTCATTAGAACTGTTAACAGTCAACACCCCTGCCACATAAATGCAAGTGATACAGTCCCATTCACACTCTACCACACTGTCCAGCACACAATATCAACAGTTGTCAATATTAGGTTTGATTGAGGACCTGTATAAGGGGACATTGCATGCGGTTGCCCTGTACTTCTATGTTGACCACAGTAAACACTATTCTTTGCTAGTAATGTGTTGATCTTGAGATCAGTTTTTCCACCTTGGCTGGGGTGTGTGCTCCACTGAGTGGTTTTCTAGTTGGTATTATAGCTCAATGTGCTAGGCATGGTGCTTGTGTAGGGCAACAAAACCACTATCAATACAATGTCAAATGTAATGCAGAGCCACAAAGTACTTGAGGAATGCGTCCAAAGTGCTTTGACATGTTGCATTCTGGTGCTAAAATGAACAGTGCCAATATCTTTCGAAAACATTAAGGTGTTGATGCAGCTGTCAGCTTTGCTCTTTGCATAAGATAAAAATATGAGATTTTGCCCTGTTTTTGTGTGAAACTACAAAATGCCATGTCCTCAAAGAAAAGCTGAGCTATGCCCACCAGTGGCAACGGAAAGCAAAACTGCTTAATATGACAAAAGAAAGCCATAAACACTGGAAGGGAAGGTTAGAATTAGAATCCTGAAAGATTCATGCCTCCTTTTTATTTATAATTTGTTTTCTTTTTCTTTATTGTAGAGCAGTTGCAACTGCATATTTGATGTATAGCCTAGATGTATATGTGTAGCCTTAGAAGTAAGGAGGGGATGTCAGCAAAGGGAATGAAAAGCAAAGAGAAACAAGAGAGAAATGCATTTTGCTAAGTTTGCGCTTTGGAATAAACTCAACTCTCTTTTCACAAGTGGCTTGTTAATTAAATGTGAGGGGAGTTTGCTATCTGCAGGTTGTGCTGAGCCCTGGCGAGGCGAGGGTGCGCCTCACCGTATGCGCCGCACCGGCCGCTGGGTAGTCTCCGTGCGCAGAACACCATCTGCATTTTGCTGTTAACGCTCCTTCACATCCGAGGGAGGATTAGGAGAAAATCCCCAGGTTTTTTTCAACCAGTTGACAAATATCAGATTTGTCTCTTAAAAAATTAGCTCCATCTATATCTCCCACCATATGACACACAAAAAAGATTATCTGTAATACCCAGCCAGCTTGGGTGTGGAAAAAGCAGATTAAAATTTCAGTTTGGTCATATTTACTCAGACACTTATAGTACGAGACTATGTCTGCATTACACAGTAGACAGACCTCCTCACAAAGTGTCCCCCCTGTCCACACACACTCAAACACTCACACAATCACTTCACACACACACACCCCCACACACACAGTCCATACCTTCCAGAAACAAGATGTCTGCCTTGAACCAATTAGACAGCATACCTAAATAATTCAGCATTTTCCAGTTGGGCTTTCTCCTCCATGTGTCTTTAAACAGACACAGCTAGCTGCCAAATGGCGCTAAAGTGAATAAAAGCAGCAGGTGTCTTTTCAGATGAAGCTTTGTACTCTGCAGAGGGTGCTGGGCTGTTATTTTAGCAGCCCACTGGTGAAGAGCAGGGGGTGGCTGGGAATTGAACCTGGTTGCTGACCTGAGACCACAGAGCTGCCCTGTTCGTGGCTGCATGCTTGGCCACTTAAGTTGACTTGAAACCATGCAGTGCAGATCTGAGTTGTAGGGGGAAACTGGGGTAGAATACAATGATTCAGCTGACATGGTATTGCACACTAGCACTTGACACAAACACTATTAAGTCATTATGTTGACTTACTTTCTGGCATTTAGACATAATGATAAATGTTAAACATTACTAGCAAATTGTCAAGGTAAAATAGGCTTAATGGACTATTAATAGTTACATACGGAGAAAAGCAGAAGCATATACTCCACAAAAATATAAACGCAACATTTTTGTTTTTGCTACCATTTTTTATGATGAACTCAAACATCTGAAACTTCTTCCACATACACAATATCACCATTTCTCCCAAATATTGTTCACAAACCAGTCTAAATCTGTGATAGTGAGCACTTCTCCTTTGCCGAGATAATCCATCGCACCTCATAGATGTGACATATAAAAAAGCTGATTAGACACCATGATTAGTGCACAGGTGTGTCTTTAGACAGCCCACAATAAAAGGCCACTCTGAAAGGTGAAGTTTTGTTTTATGTTTGTTTTGGTGATATTGTGTATATGGAAGTTTTAGATCTTTGAGTTCATCTTATAAAAAATGATAGCAAAAACAAAAGTGTTGCGTTTGTATTTTTGTTGAGTATACTTTCAGTTTCACTTTTGACTTTGCATATAAATGCCAACAAAACAGGGCACATCAAGCACAGAGGAAAAACAACACAATGAATGAATGTAACAATAACACAAAGATGCCACCAGATAGTACCAACGCAATACTTACACAAAAACAATAAAAAGCCGAGATTTTCAAGGAATAACGGAGGAGTTCAGCGTATATGCACATTTGGAAATGTCAAAACACAAAATATACAGGGTTTGCTGTCTGTATTACATGTTATTTATTTATTTATTTAACATACATGTTAATTTTATTTGCTCAGTTGGGATCTATTCTCTGCACTTTTAAGTTCTGTCTTCCTGCATGGCCAGACTACACAATTTTTACAAGTTTTTTTACTCACTGTTCAGGCAATCATTTGGTAGTCTATGTGTCAGCTATTCTACTTAGTACCATTGTTTTGTTGTGACGTCACCTCTCCCTCAGGGTCGGTAAGGTCCAGTCGCTGTATGAATGAGATAGTAACCGTCTTTTCATTACAACATGTTTTATTAATCATCCTGTGAGGTAATACTGAAAAGCGCTTTGAGTGGCAAAAAGGTAGAAAAGTGCTGTTTTCATACTTCAAATTTAACATGTGGTTAAAGAATGAAAAGTTATTATATTTGAAAAAAGGTTGTTCACTAACAAAGTAGCAGGTAACCTGTTGTTCTGACATTTTTGTGTGTACCCTGGGCACTCATGTAGTTGACCTTTTTACTTAAATTTTGCTTGAGTTAAAATCAATCATCATTACATTTGATTTAACAGTATGACATACATTCATTTCATTTGTTTAAATTATAACCTGCTAATTATTATTGATTGAATAAGTCGTACATCTTGACTCAAATTCTAAATTACCCAATTTTCTTCCTAGAGGGATACAAAACTTTTGAAGTTCTTTTAGAGGAAATTGCTTCAGTACAAAGAAACGTAAAACTATTATGAATACTTAAGAAGTTTTGCAATATAATAAATATATTTTTTTAAAGAACATTGGTTGTGACAGATGAGTGAATGAATGCCTACTAGCCATCATCATCAGGGGGATTTAAACCTACAACCTACCTATGTTGCCGCTTTAAGCCTCGGCTAAGTCACTTTGTTCTTCCGTACCTATTCATTATCACATGAATAATCGTCATCTGAGAAGGACATAGCTGAAGGCCCCGGGCCCAACCTGGTGTCCTGGACGCCGACAAGACCACTGCCCCACCCAGAGGTTGCTTTATGAACACAGGAGCCCCATAAATGAAATTAAGGTGTCAATTAGTCAATTACAGCATAATAACTCTGAGGGCAGACATTTAGAGACAGAGAGAATCTCGGCTAAGTTCATTTCCTGCGGCCCAAGAGCCTAGCGCTTGGCACACGTCACTCCCCACACAGACTCGCTGAATAAGGGCCCCAGTGCTCTCCCTAATGTTATTTTCCCCTGGATATCTTTTTTGATCAACAATTTCCTTTCATGGGATTGTTTTTCACATGCTGGGGATGCACTATTTCTCTACCCAATTTGGCAAGGAAGAATTTTATAATTTAGTAATTAAAATCTTTGTTAGGCTTTAGAAATTGCAGCTAATTGAATTTAATAGGGAGATGAATTTCATTTTTATTTGATTAGCGGGACCCCTGGCATAGGTATTTATGGGGAAAAACTCGACAAAAATATGCTGTGTGGGCTAAGATGGCATAATAGAATTACACCTAATCGGATTTCACTGTCATGAATTTCACTCTAATTTCACTATAATTTTCCATTAGATAGCTGGTTTACAAATATTTGCTCATCTGCGATGGGAAAGGCTATCTGTCTAAAATGATTACCGAGCAAGCCTTCAGAAATATGTCCCCCCCTCCAACCCCCCTCCCTTTTAAAAACCAGATTGCGAGGGATCAAAATTAGGAAGATTGCATTATGGATGTCTGCATCCGGGAGAGCAATGGGGGAGATATGATGATTACGGCCGGGGGATGAAAGCTGTGTCAAGAAAAATATATTACTCTAAAACATAGGCCTATTCTATCTACAAAATCTCTGCTCTCAGCACACTGCTGCCAAGTAACATACTATGTCATAATTCATGCACTAGTATAAACAGTGCGCAAATAAAAGAAAGCCCGTTGCAGCATGTTATAATATGACTTATGCGGCAGACAAACTCCATGTTAATTGCTTCCAAGTGTGTAACCATAATGAGATTCTGCTGTTATTTTCATTGCGTGTGTAAGTCGATGTATACACAGCAATTATTATTATTTTTTTTTTTTTAAATCAAACGGATTGTGAAAAATCATGGTCAGGAGTGATGCAAATGGCATTCAACAAGAGGTGCTGTTGCATTGCCATCATCATCATCATCATCGCCATCATCATAATCATCATCATCATCACCATCGAGCTTGCTTTAAGTTTATTATTCAGCTCAGTCCCTGCCCAAAAATAAATATATAATGCATTCTAAACAGACGTGAGAGGGAATAATATCCCACATCATAGGCAACCTCAAATAACACAAGGCTGAACTCTTGTTGAATCCCACTTTAAAAGCCCCTGCTTCAGAATTAAGCTTTTACACGTTCAATTTCCTTTCCAATTTGACTGCAACATGTCAGTGAATATAAGAGTAAACTTGTCTGTTGCCTGATGAAAACACAAACTCTTAATTTGTTGTGTATAAAGTTAGATCAGTGGTTCTTAACCATGCTGGAGGTACTGAACTCCACCAATTTCCTACGGCCATTCACCGGATCCTTCTTTATTGAAAAATAAACTATTTTTTCAAATTCAGGACATAGGTATAGGGTTTACTGATGAATAAAATAGAAGGAAGCCTTTCCATCGAATATGCCTCCCTTCACCTTGAATTCAAATACATACAGCTAAAGGAAGTTTCGCTAGATAGCTAGTTGTGCAGGTCTAGAATTGCTCAACTTGGCATTGCAAATCATGTAGTTAGGACACACTCAACTCAACTCTCTATATATAGAGCACTTTAAAACAGCCACCGCTGTTTTCTTAAGATAGAACCCAGGGGCAGCAGCTATAATGAAAACAGCAGAGGCCACATAATTGAACCCTGTGGAACACCATACTTAACATCATACATGCAAATTCATATTAAACTTCTTCTTTTTTTTTGCTTGACATAGCTAGTATGGAGGGATTACAGTAATAAAGAAATCACACAATGTACCATCACAACAGCCCCAAGTCGACTACTGAGTGCACCAAATTCCCTGCAGCACAGATAGGCCCAAGCAGGGTGTATCGTCAGGTGTGTGTCTAAGCCTCATCCGAACCCCTGAGACTGACTTACCGAACCCCTATGGTTTGATGGAGGTTAAGAACCATTGAGTTAAATGCAGTTGAATTTCCTCATGCTGTCCCCCAACCAACCATTCTGAACATCCACCTGTCAGGGCTGAGCTCCACATTCAGTCCACTCTTGTAACCCCTCCCTCCCTTCCCTTCCGCTCACTCACTCTTTGGCCTGAGCTGCCGAGAGACAGCAAGAAGGGTTCGAGAAAGACAATCTGACTCCCAGCAAAGGTCAGATTTCTCACTCGGCATGTCTCTGGGCTTTGGGCACAAAAGCCACTGAATTCACATCTTTCAACTGGACCGTGGCCTTTGTCCCGGGAACGAGGGGTTGTGAGTGGGCCCTGCACCAGACCAGCCCCTCCTGGCGAGCACTGTGAGGGGCAGCCAAACGTCTGGCCCCGCTGGCCCTTTGACTGATGCGCCCCTGCCATGTCACATGCACGGCAGCACGCGCACACACTCACACACGTACAAACTCCACCTTGCCCTCAACATTCTCCTGCACGGAGCATACAATAAGCTGGGGCCACATCAAATGAAAAACCCCCACAGCTCCTTTTGAAAAGTAATGGTTTGGCCCCCAAAGATGGCAGCGCCAGAGCCAGTTAGTTGTGCTGCAGCCACCCTCCCCTGCTGAGAATGTTGCCACTTGAATAGAATGTGCCCCTCCAAGTCCACTCGAATGATACTGTAGATATGTACTTCAACTTTTAAACAGACATTGGCACAACATACTCTCAAAGCACATTCCACCAAAGAAGAGCGCTCTACAATATGAACATCTAATGCCAATAACTTTATCCACATTGTTTTCCATTACTTAGATTTCCACTTAGATGAATCACAAGTCCTAATGGAACATTCTGGATATTGCCAAAGAAAAATGCAATGATGCATTTGTATTCACCACTGAAATATTAGCATTAACAACTGCTTCATTTTTGTCTTTGTCAAAATCCTGACTGGAATATTAGATTGTTTCTTGGCCGGATTTAAACAACAAATCTTCATTCCCAATTTAGGGCCTACAGTTTGTCCATTTTTTGGTGTTGTAAGTTATTTTGAACCCATATGACTCATACCTGATAATGTGCGAACATTTACTGGACACCAGAAACAGCCCGGATTTGCACATTTCCAAAAAGCAGTAAAAGCGCCACACATGGGGACAGAGACAGAAGTGACAACATTGAACAACAACAACAATGAAACAAACAAAACAAATGTGATGCCATAGCGTTCACTTTGGTCTGGACTGACTGTACCCTGGGGAACGTGGCCATTACTACACTGGCTGCCTTTCTTTTCTCTATTTATTGGCCCTCCAAGCTTTTGTCTTGACATGGTATGTTGTTTTAGATAAATGTGAGTGTGTGTGTGTGTTTATGTTGTCTATCAGTGTATTTGATGATATCTGGCATACATTGACGAGCAATGCAGTCACATTGGTAGATATTCATTTCATATCAGATTTCTATCCTCATATGATCAAGGCCTGATTTAGATCATCCTGAAACCAGCTAGGATAAACTTCAGTTACTGAAAATAGATGGATGGATGACTTTATTCATATCTTTGTTCTTTCAGGTTATGTAAGAAAAAAAATGCTTAGTCTAATTGAATTCTATCGAAAAAGGCACTTACAACTAACTACCACACAACTTTTTGGAGAAAAGCATGAAAAGGTATCTTTGCTTAACTCACCAGAGTTACTTTTTCCAATGTAAATCCACAAAATGTCCTTTAAAATACAGTACAGGCCAAACGTTTGGAAACACCTTCTCATGCAATGCATTTTCTTTATTTTCATGAATATTTACATTGCAGATTCTCACTGAAGACATCAAAACCATGAATGAACACATGTGGAGCTATGTACTTTTAAAAAATGGTGAAATAATTGAAAACATGTTTTATATTCTAGTTTCTTCAAAATAGTCACTCTTTGCTCTGATGTTTTTTTTTTTTTTACATGTTTGGCATTTCCTCTGTGAGCTTCTAGAGTAGTCACCTGAAATGGCTTTCCAAGAGTATTGAAGGAGTTCCCAGAGGTGAGAATGCCAAGAGTATGCAAATCAGTAATCAGAGCAAATTTAAATATTTTGAAGAAACTAGAATCTAAACATGTTTTCAGTTATGTTAAGTACATAACTCGACATGTTCATTCTTATTTTTGTTGCCTTCAGTGAGAATCTTCAATGTAAGTAGTCAGGAGAATAACACAATTGACACATTGAATGAGGTGTGTCTAAACCTTTGGCCTGTACTGTATGTCTATGGTCATGTTGATATGTGATATGATAGTTAGCCTATTTTGTGTGTGATTTGCATCGAATGTTTAAATGGCACCAGACGGACAAATTAAGATAATTATCTGTTTAGCAACATGACACAAAATGCTACGAGTAAAGATTCTATTGTGGATTTTTTTTTTTATATATTTAAAAGTATTTCAAAAACAATAAAGCCTCACAAGCCACACATGGATTTCCAATAATGTGTTTAGATTTGAAGACAATACCACAATCTTCTTTGTGTACAATATGATTGTCCACATCATACAGAACTAACTTTACTGGGATAACTTCTGAACTTGCCAAAGCATCGGTTTTGGGCTTGGTTTCACTGAGATACCAAAACTCTTGAATAAGCATCAGTCCTCAGATAAGCATCACCATAGATGACCTCATCAGAAGCACAAATACAAATATGCTATTAATATATTTGAAAAATACTTAAAGTTAAAATAGTTGAAATATAGTGTTATCTTGGATTTTAACCTCTAAAAAAAGTTGTACAATTTGAATTTTGACTTAAATTGAATGAATCTCATTATATGTGACGTCATATCACATGAGCCATCAGTGCACCTGGTTTGTAGATTCCATTGTTGTGAGCTGATGTCTGCTTCATCTTTTGTTATCTTCAACAAAGATGTTGTTTTGTCCAGCACTTTCCCTGAAAGGGCGATCATGCTCAGTGAAAAATATCACCATGAAAGTTACTGTGAAATAAGTAGAATTAAAATAATACTTGAATGACTCAGGCATTGTTGAAGTGCATTCATCCATGCGTCCATCCATCCATCCATCCATCCATCCACCCATCCAACCACCCACCCAACCAACCACCTACCTATACCTACCTGCCTACTTACCTTCGTACCTACCAACCAACCAACCGAATCTGGGATCAACCAACCAACCAAATGAATCTGGGACCGCTCCAATGTGATCTTCTCGGAAACAGCGGGACATTCAGTACAATACTTCAAGCTGATTGGGCAATGCACAACTTGTGCATGTCTACCAAACTTTTGCCCTGACCAATCACGGCAATGGATGAATACGTTGTCCTCATTTTTGTCATAGGTTGAAAAACAAAAACATGAACCTCTATACCAGTTAAAAATGCACGAAGCACCTCTCAATGTTTTTCATTCAACAGGGAAACCGTGAGTAATTCTACAAGAACAGAATGAATGGCAGCATCCATGCATTTGGCCAAGTTAGGTCTATTTGTTTCCCACAGCTTCTTCTTATTTTCGTCACAGCCGCATATCCCGCCTTACAACACAATACCACTTTGCGATTGGTCCATACAAAATGGTGTATGGATCGGTAAAAATTAGCAGGCTTGGTACAAGATGTATTCTCGGCGGTTTGTGAACTCACAAATCCCGTGAGAATTCACCTTGCAGCGCAAGGTTAGGCTTTATGACCAAGTCAATCAACTCAAAGTTTCACCAGAGACCGCAGAAGTCATTGCGGTGCCAAATGTAAGTAAAAACATCACTGTCGTGAAACATTATGTATTTTAACAATTAAAGTATATAGTCTTGATAAAATTGAGGATGCTGATATGTTTTTGAGAGGTAACGCATAAGTTGAAATCCATATGTTGGATCAAAGCCGATCAAGTTTATAACAGTAATTAAGAACGTAAGCACTATAGTTTTTCCTCAAGGAGAGACTGTTTTCCCTTTATGATCTCAGACGAGTCATCACATTTTAGAAATGAACCAAAACCTGTTTTATGTACATTTTTTTTTTCTTGCTGACAACACTCGGCTCAAGCCAGCATGGTGTATCATTGCATGCTGGTTCACAGCCATAAACTTGTTCATTTCCTCTTTTCTCTCTCCAATAAATGCTGGTTAGGACGCAGCTTTATCCAATGTTGTGCCCTTTTGTAAACTCTGCATTCTTTACATCAAGTCATGTTGACAGTACAGGGGGTAATATGTCCAAATGGTCTCGAGGCACTTTGCATGCCACTGCGGAAAAAAACTGCCAGGCAAATACGAGGTTTGACTTATAAAGTATTCATTGTCACCTGGTAACAGCCATCCTTTATCATTTCACCTGAAATTACAACAAAAACTGATAGCTTATCAGAGGGAGGCACGGAGAGAGAGTGAGTATTATATGACGTGGGAACTATATTTGTGTGAGAGATGAAACTGATTTGCTCTAAGCTAAAAAGCCATAAAAAAAATTTCCCCTTTTTTCTATTCTTTCATCGACTCTTGATTTTAAGACACACCTGACCTTTATAACAAGCATTTTGTATGTTATGTGCCTCTTAAATTACTAATAAGGGGTGCACATAACTAGTGTGTAGTTAAAATATGAAATGATTTTATGTCAAGCATTTTGCATTTTTCTTTTGTTTGTGGGGGAGCGAAGAAGTAGATGGGGCTTGTAGAATTCGAAAACGACTCTTTCAGATGAGCAAACCTTTTGAGTGAACGTATGGAATCACTTAATGAACGGTTCGCGGGGTTGCGACTGGTGTGGCTGAGCACAGGGGGTCCAACAATGAGGCGGCGGGTTTTGTCAGCATCTCAGTCTCAGAGCCAAGCATATGCCTGTCCATCAAAATATATCTTTTTTACAAGAAACTAAACGCAAAGAAAATTATGGACCGCTACTATAGTGAGGTAGAACTCCCAAATCATCACCAGGGCAAATGTCCCTCTTTCCCCCAATGTGCAAGAATTAAACATGTTGCTAACTTGAAGACCACAATTGGTGTTAGTGCTTTTTTTTTTAGTTGCTTGAATGATTGCACTGTTAACAAAAATAAAAACAGCACATACTTTACATTACTTTATTTTGACTTCATAAAAGCTGTGTGGGCCACTCAGACACTGTAGAAAGGCCAGATGTGGTTGGTGGGTTGGGGGGAAAAAATGAACACCAAACAACAACCTCTGATGCTCATTTGAATACCACACCAAAATTATTAAGCGTACCATTGGTAAAAAGATCAATTGTTTGTTTGATCCCTTTGCTCTTGTGGTCTAGGGGATCTAGCTGTAAGTGTACTGTAAATACAAAATGCAAATTGAAAGTGGTCATTTCAGCTAACAAAGCCAAGCCGTTGATTGTTTTGGATAAAAAAGTCAAAAGTCACACTAACTATGATAATGCCACCCTCTTAGAATAACGATCAAAGACATTTTGACAAAAATGAGTGGGGTGGTGGCCACCTCTGCTAAAACTGGCTACATTTTACTACAAGATTACTTAAACAGATTATTCAGTTCAACCCATCAAATGAAAATGTTAATACATATAATATAATCAGTATTTGTTTCAGTTTTTCTTGGTTTCTGGGAAAAAAAAGAAAAAAGAAAAAAATGACTTTGGCCATTGAGAGGGTGACGTTGATATGGCGCTACTCAGAATAGTGAAGATAAGAAAAACTGTTTGCAACCATTAAAACTGTCTGGCAATCGTCTGCAACCTTAATATCATTCCTGTCATTTTTACCTGAAACGCCTAAAAACGGTACAAAAGGTACATTTAAAGCTGTCCTTGAACTATTTGGGGTGTCTTTTTAAAGAAAACACTTTGAGTTTGACATTTTTCTCCCTAACTTATCTCCTTATTCTCATTCGGACATGCTTTGGAGCCCATCCCAGCTGTCATCAGGTAGAGACAGGGCACACCCTGAACTGGTTGCAGCCAATCGCATGGCACAAATACACAAACAATTATTCACACTCACATACACACCCAAGACAAAATTAGAGTGTTCAATTAACCTACCATGCATTCTTTTTTGAATGTGGGTAGAAACCGGAGTATCTGGAGAGAACAGACAAACTCCAATAATTGAAGGCCAGACCCCAGATTCAAAGCCACGACCTTTGCACTGTGAGGCGGATGTGCTAAGATAAATATGATTGTTTCATATACAATAATAATAATGTGTCACATTTATAATGCACTTTATTGCTCTACACCAAATAAATATTATCACAATGGTTAATTAAGGTTACATTATCACAGTTTTGTTGCTGTGTGTTACAAATACGAAATTATTTTTGTTTCACGCCCATTTAGTCTTTTAGCAATAAGTAACATTTGATTTTGAAACTATACTGCATTACCTGGTTTTTAATGAAAACTGTGAATATGCATAAAATACTTGTTTCTCCCTAAACGAAGAAAAAAAGGGCTCTGCTAATTTGAATGGAGGCGGCACAGGCTCCTCCCCGAGAGAGTTGAAAGGCTAGAAGAGCACAAAGATGGAAAAGGCCAGCCCACTGAGGGAGGGAGTTAAAAAAAAAAAAAAAAGAGTGCAGGGGCTTCTCTGCCATAATTTCCTATCAGCCTATTGAGACGACATCACCAGCAGCTTGGTCTGTGCGTGTGTGCATGGAAGCAAAGCAGAGGGCGAGAGAGAGGCAGGCGCACCAGAGAGAGAGAGCGAGAGAGAGAGAGAGAGAGAGAGAGAGAGAGAGAGAGAGAGAGAGGAGGGAAGGGGGAGGCTCCATATTCTCTCACCTACCTCCCCTCAAGCCACGGGAAGGAGGGGCCAGAGCCAAAGCTGCCAATCAAATCTGCTTGTGGCAGCCGGCATTATCGCAGCAACAAACTATTGACAGATTACATGTCAAGGAGTTTAGTGCATGATTGAAGGAAGCCCCTTTTTTGTTGTAGTCACTTTTCCGCTTGATCTGCCCCTCCACCGAGCAACGTTTGAATGACTTTCCACCAGAGTTGAGTAGTATTATGAAAGTTACATGTCTGAGAGGATTTAACTTCGACTTCCCTGAATATGGTGAGTACTCCTCTTCTTTTCCCACTCGTTTCCCAGGTATTTTTTTTTTTGTATGCAGACAGTTAAAGGTGTGCCTTTATCTCGCTCCCTCACACACACACACACCTACACACGCACATGCACACACACACACACACACACACTCAGGGGGGAAGTTGTTCATGATTAAGCTATGTGCCAGCGAGGACGGCATACTGTATACAGTATACCTAAGTGTTGCAACACCCTTATTTATAGCACTTTTCAGAGTGCCCAAAGGTGACTGCAATATCAAATACAATCGCCTCCCGTTCCACTCAGTGTTGGCACCATAAAGTACACATGTGAAGAAAGTTCACGAGACCAGTTTTCTCTTGCCTGACACTTTCTTTCTTGTTTTCAAACAAATTCGCATCTTTTTGTGATCAGGCCAGCAAATTTTGACTGTACAAAAACAGGTGTTGGTTTTCTCCACAGAGGGAATGACAATGCCATTAGGATAGAATGAATGGCCTAAGGATTTGTTGCCAAGGGGACAAAGCAAACAAACAGTTTTGTTGTCACACATGTAAATGGTGCAGGGCAGTCACCCTTTGCACCTTTTCAGGTAATTCTGAATAGCGTGTGAGAATAATATGTGTTGTGCAGTATCAACACTGAAGGAGGAAATTGAAATGAAAATACTGTATACGCAGTGAATGGTATGGTGGCAAAAATGCTGCTTATTTCTCTACGCTGTACTTGTGGGGACGAGCTGAATTACAGCGTCTGGGTGTCATTGTATTTTCTTCTTAAGGAAAGGGTTTGCTTTTATTTTGATAATTGCTATAGCACAGTAACATTTAGTTCTGGTTTTTGTGTGTCTGCGTGTACGCGTCTAATGTTTATATGGGTGTGTTTTCTGTTGACGTGCACTGTGTGTGTGTGTGTGTGTGTATGAGTAGTTGCTGTACAATTTATTTAGTATAACTACACAATGTATCACCTTTTACAAAACTTTCCATGTTATATTTTCTATTAAAAAAAAAAATGAATACATAATTGTTTATACATTATAAAATAGTTATGTACAGTTATGTATGCAAGTTATAAGCATATTTGCTGTGCTGTAGCTCGGTAATAAATAATATATTGTTTTACAAATATATGAAGATGCAGAATTATTATGTTTCGTACATTTTTTCCTAAACTGTAATTCACTCTCGTCAGCTTTTGCTTGAGGCTGTTATTTTTAATATGTTTGTATGAACTCCCTCTGTTAGCAGTTTTTTGTTTTCTTGTCATTCAGAGTCCGTCTTATTGGCACTTGAGCTCATCATGATGGAGAAATTAAAGCACTTCTAAGGAGGACAGTTCACGTTACGTTTAAGTAGATGTTGTCCACAAACTCATGCGAGTCAGGCTTGCGGGCTCGCCTGTCATGTGTGGTCACTGTCGCCTGTTCACTTTTAGGCGAGAATAGCAGTGAGGCTCCTATCGCGACACACCCTAATTTCAAACTTTTCGCCAGCTGGGAAGATGTTTTTCCCCCCACTTATGAGTCATAATGTTGATTGCTTTCACCCTGACAGAGTTGTCTCATTAACCCTTTGTGGCACCCTCCATCTTTTATGGCCTTCCACAAAAGCAGGATGAAATGAGGGAGGACAACATGTCGTGGTCTGAAGGGCCTCAATAACCTTAGATCACAATTTAGTCATAACCTGAATCATTTTGATGTCCAAGCAATAAAATATGCTGTTGCGCTCCTATTTCTCCTGCTCCTCGGATGACAGTAAATTTACATTTTTTAATTAAACTAGCCAGAATTTTTATTGGGGGGCCGGGTTATGCTAATAAGAATGTTGTGTACAGCAGATTAACAGAGTTTTGAAATAAATTTAACAGGCAGACATTTAGATAGAAAAAAAAAGTGAGTCTTTGTCTTAAAGGTCTTTCACAACAATTTCTCCTGGGGATTCCATAAATGAGGAGCCTGATGGAGTTCTCCTCATCCTCTGTCAACTAATTAAAATAAAAAATATACATTTTTAAAATTCTTTTTTTTTTTCCTCTGTCAAAACAGAAGCATAGAGATACATTTGATTATATGAGGAAATAGCAAGCTCAACTCTTAACACACCCTCAAAAAACTCCCAAATATTTTCCAGTTCAGGATTTCATTTTTTATTCAAAAAAAGTTTTTTTTTCCCCACTCATTTCATGATGTTGTTTAAATATTTTTTTTCTAAATAAGTGTTGGTTGAAAATTATTGTAAATTGCAGTGTTTAAATACCGCTTATATATTCGTAGAGTTTTATGGTCCGCTCGCACTGCTTGATTGATGTTTTTCATGTGTGTGTGTGTGTGTTTTGCTTGCTTGGTTTGTGCAGAGGGAGAAGAGAGGGGACAGGAGACAAGGGGAGGATACTGCATGTGTGTGTGTGTATGTGCGTGTGTTTGTGTGTGCGCTCGGGGTATATGTAGAGAGAGGGACAGCAGAGTCCCGATTGAGCATGTGCCCAGTCATCAACTGGCCTTTTTTAAATTTTTGAAGTAAACAAGTGAGATCAATCGGTGGTATCAAGTCCAGATGCACGTGGGCTGTCCCGCATCTTCCCGCAGTAGTCAAAGTGCTGGCGGCTACTTGATATGGGCCACGAGTAAGGCAAGTGGCATCAACACCCCCTTTCTTCACGGCTGTGCACTCATGCAGTGGCCGGCACCTAATTAAAACCTCAAAGCTCCCCGTCACCAATATGGAGTAATGGCCTAATTAATACTCTGAGCAGAAATGATTATGGAATTATAAAAAGGTTGCACCTTGGGTCTTTTTGGATAGAAAATAAAATCCACTTTTTTTTTTTGCACATATATGTTGGAATATCGTTTTTTTTATCTGGCACAGCAAATTAAAGCCTAAAATAAAATTATAAAGAAGCTTCAACTTGTATCCTTCTCTTAATCCTACATACAAAATTACAATTTCACAGGGAGAAAAGGAGAGAGAAATAATCTCAAATCATTGATATGCCGTATAAGAGGGCAAAATGGGAAATGAAGAGGTAATTAGCAGAGTGGAAGACTTTGCCGTGTTTGTCTGAAAGCGCGGTCTCCACCGGCCATGAATGAATTTGCATGCTTCGCTTATCGAGGCGCACTTATTAGGCGGGCTGAAAGAGAGATTAAGCCGGCGCAAAATGTGGTGACTAATCCTTTTAAATGTGGCAGCGGGTCTTTAGGTGCAAACCGGGCGGCCCGCGCGTACGTTGGTTGCGGTGGAATGTGACAACGGGTGGCAACTTTGATGTGGAGTTTGGCGAGGGCGCTGATTGGTGACCATCTCATGACCCTCTTATCTGTGCAACCAAACTGCCATGTGTGGCCCTGTATTAGATTTTTATTTTTTTTGTTACTAATTCCTTGTCCTATAATTGTGTGTTTCACTTTGTGTGTCTTGATGAAAATGTACGGAACAGAGAATCTTTCCCCCCTTCCCTCCCTTGCGCTGGGAGTGAGGAAATATTTGTTCTGCCGAGTTACGGAGCTAGTAGCCCTGTCCTCATCCGTAATTGACTGCAAACATGAATGTCTAAACACTGCTCACACTCACCCTCCACTTCAGCATCCACCTCTTGCTTTTGCTTGGTGGTGACATTAAGGTCAGCAATGATTCTTCCTCTCTGTGCGTGTTATATCTGAAGGCCAGCTGCTCATTTTTGTCCGTGCCAACGGAAAGAGAGAAAAAGAGACAGAGAGACAGAGCCGAGCAGGAGTTTGCTGTATTTCTTTCCTTTTTTTAGTCGGTAACTTGATAGGATTACATGGTTCTGGAGCCTACACCTGTTAAGAGGCTGTTAGAAGAACAGTTGGCAGTCCCGTGGCCACGCAGCTAAGCTTTTTTTTCCCCTCCCTAGCTGCTGTCCGTTTTGTGTCGCCTTGTGGGGATTTTACCCGCCGCATGTACTCAGGGAGTTCATTTCGCGGCGGGGCGAGCGCTCCTTGTGACATGCAAGTATGTGTTCAAGTGTGTATCCTGCGTGAGTGTGTGTGTATGATTGGGTGGCCCTCCCTTCTCCTGAGACTCATTGTCTCCGTGCAGTCGCGCTTCCCTCTCTGACCTCAGTCACACGGGCAGAGCCAGCCCCGTAAGAACGTAGAAGCGACACAAAGACTTCAAATTTGGTTTGTTTTTCCTGGCGGGTTGGGGACAGGTGTTGGCAGAGCTGTAAAATGCCCAAATACTGGTTAAACCAGACCATTTGAATGATTAAGGGTTAGGTTGAGAACATTTGTGCATATTTTAGGAGTGCCGAAGACCTGTTGTCAATCAAAAATACTTTTGGAAGGAGTGGAGAAATGAGTAATGCATAAAATGTCTTGCTTGTTTTCTCTTGTTCGTGTTTTATTTAAGAGGAAAACAGTGGTGAATTGTTGTCTCAAGCTGGGAGAGCGATTGCGCAGGAGACCGTTTGGAAGTGGTGACGGTTATCAGAAAAATCACATTTCAGTTGCCTGTTTTGCGCCTGGGTGCGATGTTTCCCACTGCCTTATTTGGCATTCAGCAGCTCCGTCACTTTCTGGAGGCCTTCAGCACCTGTTCCCCCCCATTGTGCCGGCATTTTCTATATTTGGCAAGAAGTGGCGACTCTTTGGATTGGTGCGTAGGTCACAGTTTGTACTAGTTTGAGAGGCATAAACTTGATATTCTCATGTCTATTTTTGTTTTTCTCCCGCAGTTGTTCAGCAGACAATATTAGACAACATGATTCACCCCTCGAGGACCAAACATTTCTCAGCGGGGCTTTCTAAATGTCATGTATGATATTGGCACGCCGCCTTTCCACGGCCGCAAATGATCTCCCTTCTGAAGCGCAGGAGAAATAAAAAAAGAGCAAAGTTAATACATATCTAGGGCTAACTTTTAATTGTTCTGATATGCAATCGCTAAATGACAATAAAAAAAAGGAGGACAGCCACTTTAAAAGCTTTATCTCTGCTGCTCTGCGCTCAAAGTGTCATGTCCATAACAGCACCACCTGATCTACAGAGTAAAATAACCGCTTAGGCTTATTGTTTGGACAATATTGGAACCCCCACCACCACCGCCACCCCCGACGCCCCAGCTCCCCTCGCTGCTCCGCTCCCCTCTCCCTTGATTCATTTCACCCACTGTCCTCGGCTGCTGGAAAATGGCGTTAATTTTTTTATTACCTGTTTGACTCTCCAGCCTTATTACTGTAGCCCCTTAATGTTCCCTGTAACCGTGGAAACCAGATGAATAAATGTCCGCCAAAGAAAATGAGATGATTAAACAGGTCACCCTTGCAAAACAAATTCGCTTGGTCGAGCGCAATTTGTGTACCAAGCGGCTGTCTTAACAGTTTGCTAACAAGGGGATTGTTTGCCAGACTCATTCAAGAGAGGGGGGGTGAAGATATCTTGGAGGGAAGGGGGTTGATTGAAGAGATAATATTTGAGATGGCCGCGCAATTTGTCTCAACACTTTATTCTTTGTGATAGTCTGGTGTATGTTTATGATTTAAAGTTCCACCTTCATTCTTTGCAAACGACACTTTTTGCTGCCCGCACGCGTGCGTGCTTATTTAAATCATGTTGTTGTCAGCGGCATTTGGTGTGCGATCATCAGCAAGTGCGGTGGCAAATAGAAATCTCCTCATTTATGTGGCAACCAATCATTACTGCTAATTGTCCTTGAGGCCATCTGTATAGGGTGGCTCGTCCTCTGCGGGTGTTGGTGCGGTGCCGGTCATGGATTTACAAGTACCCGACCCAACTCGTAGTCGGCACAAAAAAAAGACATCCGATAGGCACCGCCATAATGAGAAATGTTCTTCTCTCGCCCACAAAAATGATAACGCAAACACAATCATGGTGGCAAACGATCGCAAGGTTCGTTTCCTTTGTTGACCTTATGCATTTCTATCATGCGTCAAGTCTAATGTTCTCAGTAAAAACACGTCAATCAGTATGGTTCATTTTGGTTTGCCATCGAAGAGATGTAAACCCTTATCCTGCCACTTTCTGTGTAAGGGGGATGTTGATAACTTGACAGGGTAAACAATTACAATGTGACACAAACTAATAATTAGCAATAGGCAGCTGATACAGGCCTCTTTTTTAATATATATATTTTTATATTTTATTTTATATTTGTGGAGGCTGCTGCTGATACTAGCCACTGATACTTATGGCAAAAAAAATTATCAAAAAACAATCTGACATCGAGAAAGTCTTTCTTGGCAGTAGTTGGCACTATATGTTTACTACTGTATGTATTTATGTTCATAAATTTTCATAAGTCCCCCCCCCCAAATATATAAATAATAATAATAATAATAATGCTGTGGTAAAAAAAATGAATAAATCATGTTATTAATTATTGCTGAAGATGTCAAATTCGATTTATTTACCTGCAATCCTGTTTTCAGTGACCCAACACCAAAGTGAGTAGGATACAACTTGGGTATACAAACTGTAAATTCAGTAAGAATATCTTTTCAAAATGGTAACAGGGCAAGAGCTTACTAAAAATGAAAGTATAAGCGTTAAAGCACTTCCTGATGCTTCAGGGTGCTCTGTTTATGTCTAATGGTCTAGTAAATGAGTTAAACACTATACATGCTGGATTGGACCAGGACCGTGCACAGGTGCACCCACCTGAGAGGAGACATTGAAAGAACATCTGCTTGTGATAAAGAGGACATCATTTTCAAAATGTGTCAAAAATGCACTGGCGCCAGAGAGAATGCAGGTTCAAACCTTTTTGAGAAACAGTGTAGCGACACGTTAACATGTGCTGATCATTTTCCGGGTGAATTCGAGGGATGAAGCCACATAACTAATCAAACTTGTTAAAGTCCGGGATGTGGCTGTGGTGTTGTTCATGGAGGGATGCCAACGTGTGTGCCACTTAAGGGTGTTGCCTGTTTGCACTGATGCACCACCAGCACTTAGTGCCATCTTTCTTAGGAAAAAAGCCACATGGCTCTAAGCCCATGCCAATTTATCCTTTTACCAATTCCAATCATTTATCCCACATTTGGCCTTAAAAATCTGAGAAGTCATTTTCTCAGGGGAGAGTCATGGCCCTTCCTGAGTGTTGGATAGGTGATAGGGAGACATCTTTTTTTTTTTTTTCACTGTCTGAGGGGGTATTTCATCCCAATACCGGGGACACTATAGCTCAAAACTGAAAAGCACTTATGCATTATTGATGTTTTAATTTGTGCAAATGCCCAAGTCTTTGTTAAGTGATTATAGTGCTAGGGAGATAACAGGGGAGGTACTTTTCTATGAAACAAGAGCTTGCTTGCCGGCCGCACTGGGAGGCCATTGAACTAAATCTAACAAGCTTCTCGTCTGCTCCGTGAGACGGAGCTTGCGTTGAACGGGCGCGCGGACGAGTGGGAGGGAATGAAGAGAGTTGACTCTAAATATCAAGCGATAAGAAAAGAATCAACCATTGATCTTTCGTCCATATTTCATCTACACCCCTGCCGTTTATGATGCATGGTTTATAGGTCTTTTACATCCCTTATCAAAAATTATTTGATGTAAATACAATAGAACTGACCTGAAAAGCCCCACGTGCAAATACTCCTAGGAACTGACCTTGGAGGTTGGGAGGGGGGAATGCAAAGTTGTAATGCTTGCAAAACAAGCCAATAAAATAATGCCCTATTGAAAGCAGGGAGTTTGGATAAATATAAAATTGAAGCAATCATTAACTCGGAACAAAGGTTAGCAAGGATGACATTTTTGAAAACGTGGTAATCCCTCTGCCTACTGCAGTCACCTCTTCCAAACTATAATCAGATATTTATTGCCATGGTTGATCCAATCTTCAACTTCTTATCAATCATTAGTTCTTCTGTCGCAAATGTCATTTTGTTCTGACCATCCTCTCTTGGGCTTTATTACTCTATGTATTTATAGAGCACTTCAAAAGCAACCACCAGTGTTTTCTTAGGATGGAACACAGGGGCAGCAGGTCCAATGAAAACAGCAGCGGCCCCGTAATTGAACCCTGTGGAACACCATATGTTTCGTTATACATTTGAATTCTATTGCACGTATTTGTCCGATCACTTTCTTCCTTTTTAACATAGTTAGCATGAAGGAATTAAATACATTAAAGAACTTGCATGATGTACCATCACAACAGTTGACTACTGAGCGCACCAAATTCCCTGTAGCACAGAACCCCCAGATAGGCCAAGCAATGTAACGTGATCACCTGTCGCAAATGATGGCTAAGTGGGGCGTATCATCATGAATCATTTCAGTCAGGTGTGTGTCTTGTCCTTCGCTGATCCCCTGAGACTGAATCACTGAACCCCTGGGGTTTGATTGAACCCAGGTTAAGAACCTCTGATTTACTCGCTTTGCTTTTCATTCTTAAATAAAGGCAGCTTCAGTAGAACCAGCTTTCTTTGAGGTCGATGTAAAACACAAGATAACTGCATGTACAAACATATGCACACACACTTACACACATGCACATACACACACAAACGGCCTTACCAAAGCATTTATTGCTTTATTAAGCTGTCTCATGAACCCACCAGCAAAACAGGAATATGAAGAGGAGCGGGGGGAAAAAAGGAAAATCCCACATTATGTCAATAATAATAATAATAATAATAATTTTATGTAATTTGTGAACTACAAAATACTCACTTATTGCGTGCACGGGGAGAAGAGAGCCAGAAAAAAAAGAGGTTGCCTTAGAAATTCAGAATTTCAATTAGCGTATGTAATCTGAACCTGCTGGCTTTGATAGGCTCTTTTTTTTTTCTCTTTCACTAAGAATACAGCAGCGCTTGTAAAACATTAATTAAGCTATTTTTTTTAAAGTGTGCTTTATGCAGCCTCTGTTCCCCAGTTACCTCACAAGAGCTTCAACCCAAATCATTGACACACACGCAAAAAAAAAAAAACAGAACAAAGAAAAATTGAATTGGAGTTGTTTAAAACATGAAAGTGACACCGTTGAGAGGATGATATCATGTGAGAGCTTAGCCTTTTGCTAGAGAATTGAAATGCATCCTGGGCTGAGTGAAACCTAAGCCGAGTGCGGGAGAATGAGCCTCTATTTTAATGCCTTTCTACCTGACAGATGACTTTAGACTGTCTTTTGTATCACATTGCTTTGACATTGATTATTAATTATTTATTTGACAGCTAATCCTGCTGTCACGATAATATCATCCTATTCTAAAAACTGGATATGTAATAAAATTCTAAGCCACTGGTTCTTAACCTTGTTGGAAGTACTGAACCCCACCAGTTTCCTATGCGTATTCACCGACCCCTTTTTTATTGAATAAAGTTGTTTTTTTTATAGGGTTTACTGGTGAACAAAATGAACAGGAAGAGTAGCCTATTCATCTAACCGGTCTCTCTTCACCTTGAATTCAAGTGTTATGTTTTTGTATTCCCCATCTCCATGTATCTTAAGGAAGTGTTCCTTTAGTTTTGCTAGATAACTAGTTGCAAACCATGCAGTTAGGACGCTGATTATATATATTTATAGAGCACTTAAAAACAACCAACGCCGTTTTCTTAAAATGGACCCCAGGAGCAGCAGATACAATGAAAATAGCAGAGGCCCCAGAATTGAACCTTGTGGAACACCATACGTTCCATTATACATGTGAATTCATATTCCACATATTCATATTTCTTCTTTTGCTTGACATAGTATGAAGGGATTACAATAATAAACAATATGATGTACCATCACAACTGTCACAGGTCGACTACTGAGTGCACCATATCCCCTGCAATGATGGCCAATCATCTGACTCGGGCGTGTGTCTTAACCTCTGCCGAACCTCGGGTTCGTTCAAACCCAGTTTAAGAACCACTGCTCTAAGCTTTGGTCTCAATAAGAGTCAGAGAGATACAGCACGTTGGCTGATGAATGCTGCTTAACATGAAAAGTTTTTACAGCCCATTCACAGAAAAGCATGAATGAATCAAGACATAAAATGGTGCAGTTTAGTCCCAACGGAGCATTTACCAAGTTCATACGTACATTATGTCTCAAATATAAAAAGGAATGTTAAAGATGATTCTTCTTTTGAACTATTATGAAAGAAATGAGACTTTTATGACATCTTCGTCTTGGAATATATAGCCGAACGTGTCCCTCAAGTATACATATGCTCTTGTGCAGACTATTGTAAATCCTCTTGCAGTGGGAGATGAGTACACATAGAGATGATACATTAAAAGTGCCATAACTCGCACACCCAGCAAAGCTAAAAATCAATTGGAATGGATAGTTAAGCTGGCCCCTAAAAATCAATGAGCAATTCATGTCCTTGATCACAGTGAGTGTCATTCCTCTCAATGTTGGAGCCAGCCGACGCGCGGCTGATATGCTGCTCACTATTTATTCACATTCAGCACAAATTCAGAGGAAACCTGAGCACGCAAAATAACATTCTCATATATTTGAAGATAGAGTGAAAGCATATTTGGATATTTTGTAAAGGCCAGTGGGTAAATAAAATGCTCTAGTCAAAATAGCAGTGTCACATATCCAGTCAAGTGTTGTTTTTAAACTCTGCAAAATGATGCAATCCAAGGACATTGTACACCAGGACAGGAAAGTGGAGAACCCCCCCCACACACACACACATATACACATACACACATAAATGCATGCACAAGAGAGGCAGTTCCAAAAGAAGAGAGTGTTTGAAAATAGTAATTTTGCCCTTATTAATGCCATTAGTGTAACAGTCAAAGTGGATCAAATCAAGGGATGACCGAATCTTCTCCTCTGTCTGCGTACTGTGACGGGATCATGTCACCAACAATTTGGCCATTTTGACTTGATGAGGGAAGTTTACTGGGCGGTCGAATCCTACGTGCCCAATGATGCCTTCTACTTGTTTGCTCTCTCTTCTATTCTCTGTTCTTTGCTTGGACCAAAGAAGTGTCCATCGCTGTTGAACTTCTACTATTGTAGGCCTCTTCTAAAAATAGCTCACCAGCGATGGGACAATTGCGATTTGCCAGGAATGTTGATGTAGTGATCATTTGGAAATGTGAACACTGGCAGATATTTATAGAAACAAATAATAATATGTACTAAATAAATAAAAGTCTTCCAATCGTTTGCTGATTTGTATGACTATTTTAAAAGAGCTATGATCGGACTATTAAATAGGTCTGGCACTAATAATAGCTTTATTAAAGGTAATTTGAAGTCAAGTCTTGTCAATTTTACTTGCATAGTAAAATAAGATGATATGAAGTTAAAAACAAGAAGGTAGAATAAAATAATGTGTGAAAGTTAAAAGAACGAGTAGAAAACACACACACACACACACACACTATATATATATATATATATATATATATATATGAACACAAATCAATAAATGTAATAAAAAATAATCAAACCAATAAAATCATCCATACGCTAAATAAAAAGCCTCTTTTGAGCCTTTTTTAAAAAAACACATTTTGTAGTTCAGAATTATGGATTAAACTGGTAGCCCTTCGCATGAATCAGTTCCCAAAAAGTAGCTCTCAGCTTGAAAAAGGTTGATTGGTGATCTTTGGTCCAAGGTATGAATATGTTTGTATATTCATACTATTTGTATGAAGGTATACAATCTGATGCTGATCCAATTTAGGGTTGTTTGGCAACACTTGTTCAAATTTTAACATGAGTTCAGGCATCAATGGGCTGTTGCCTATTTTGTGGCTGCGCTTAACAGAAGTGATCCATTCTTAGAGAACGCTTATTTTTACCCCATATTTAGATAAACGGCACCGTGACAAGCCACAATCAGCTCCCAGGTTATTTTGAGCCCTTCCTGTCACTCACGTGTCCGGCTCGGCTTTGAGAGCAAAGACTAGTTCAGGGCAAAGCTTCCACCCAACTTCTGTTTGCGCAACAACATATTTAACCCCCAAATCCAAAATTCTCCTCTCTGAAGCCTTTTGACAACCCGCAACAGGTGCTGGTATTCCTCTGGTAACATTTCAAAGGGTCATTCAGGTCCGCTAGCGAAATAGCTCAGATTTGGGGAGAGGGGCTCGGAAACAGTTGTCACTAAGGGGATGGCTGGAGCAGTTGCGGGATGCAATATTTTCCAGCAGCTGCCACTTGGCCTCTTTGGGAGTTTTTTCTTTCCCCTCCTTTCCAATAAAGCCCAAATGAGTGTTTGTGGCAACTGGAGGGGGAGGGGCCAACAGATTCCGTGTGCCTTGTCACTCACAATGTCAACCGTGCGTGTCCTCCTCATCAGCCGCCAATCAAAATGCACGCCGACTTGGTGAGCCCAACGTGTTTCCACTGTCTGCTGCTGTTTTTTTTGTTTTGTTTTTTGCGCCCGACGTCTTAAGTATAAAATAACAAAATGTCATTTTTCTCGGCGGCGCCATCCTCCTTGCTGCCTCCCTCCCTCCCTCCCTCCCCTTTTCTCCCCCCTCAATCCATCTGCATCGTGTCGATCTGTCAGACTGCCAGTGTCTGTTCCAATTAGATTCCACTTAATTCACGTAACCTCGATTAACACGCAATCAAGCCCAGATAAATCACGTCCTTTAAGTTCCCCCTCTGCCTCTCCTGCGTTGCTTTGCATCACTCACTTTCCCCCAACAAGCCACCTTCCTTCCTCCGTGCTCACAAAATGTGTCAAATCACTGGTTTTATTTTCGGAAAAATAGCGAGCCGCCGTGCGAAGCGCCTCTTGTGTTTCCGAGAGGCTTGCCGCCGCTGCCCTCTCACCCCCGCAGATGAAGGTGTCCTAATTACATCTTTGCTGCAAAAGCTACTAAAGACAGCCCTTGCTTTGGGGAGGCCGTGTAGTCTATTGTCTCGGTGACCTTTTTAGCTAGCGGACAATTGCTTGGACTAGATTACAAATTAAGACATAGCGCCAGGCATCGAGACAGCAAGTCTGTTTGAGAGCACTTTGCCAAGGCCACCAGGCCACGTATATAAAACACCAAATAAAACAGCACAAAGTCTGCCACCAACTGCACATGCTCCATATTCATCGACCGCAACGGGACATTTATTTTCATGATAACTACAATGAGCCGCCGCCAGTGGCAGGAAGGTAAAAAGGAAAAAAAAAAAAAGTAGCTTGGAATACGCGACTGATTATAGTTCTTTCAACAAAGTTAATAATTCACGCTGTTTATGCTAATAGGAAAGAGGAATGTTGAACAACCAAATGGCAAAAGGTAGTAAAAACACAGAGCAAAGAGAAACAACCAGAGGCGGTGAGAAAGCACACGCAGCACTCCTGGGGTCTTCTTTTATTAATCGCGGCTAAAAGTGCTAACATTGACATGTTGAACAGATTAGCCTCTTTAATAACGGGGCGGGTCAACATGGCTGCTGCTGCTGCTGCTGCTGATACGCGAGGATATCCTTCCTGCAGGGAGGTGAATACATCGCGTGTTCCTTATCCTCACCTGTGCCTCCATGGGCTCGACCCCGGCACAACACTCAATTCAACCTGTTTGTTCACCGTAAACAGTCCGTCTCGCGCTACGCCTCACGATTTCATCTCTATTTCTCTACTTGAAGGTGAACTTTTTTGCACGATTGTTGAAATATCAGTAGTGTTGCCAGTTAGCTTGAAAAAGTAACCTAGTTACCTTACTGATTACTTGCTTTAAAAATGTAGCTTCTTTACTGATTGCTTGCTTTAAAACAGTAGCTTAGTTACTTTGCTGATTACTTTCTCTAATAAGTAGCTTAGTTCCTTTACTGATTACTTTACTTATTATTTGCTTTAAAACGTTGCTTTGAAAAGTAGCTTAATTACTTTACTGATTGCTTGCTTTAAAAAGTAATTTAGCTACTTTACTAATTACTTTCTTTGAAAAGTAACTCAGGTACTTTACTGATTACTTGTTTTAAAAATCTAGCTTAGTTACTTTGCTGATGACTTGCTCTAATAAGTAACTTAGTTCATTTACTGATTACTTTCTTTAAAAAGTAGTTTAGTTACCTTACTGATAATTTGCTTTAATTAAAAAAATAGTTTAGTTACTGATTTCTTATTTTAAAAAGTAACTTAGCTAACTCTTTACTGAGTGCTTGCTTTGAAAAGTAACTCAGGCGCTTTACTGATTACTTCCTTTAAAAAAGTAGCTTATTTACTTTGCTAATTATTTGGTTTAAAAAGTAGCTTAGTTACTTTAGTGATTACTTGCTTTAAAAAAAAGCTTGGTTACTTTACTGATTAGTTGCTTTAAAAAGTAGCTTATTTACTTTACTGATTGCTTGCTTTAAAAAGTAATTTAGCCACTTTACTAATTACTTTCTTTGAAAAGTAACTCAGTTACTTTACTGATTACTTGCTTTAAAAACAGCCTGGTTACTTTACTAATTACGTTCTTTGAAATGTAACTTAACTACTTTACTGATTACTTGCTTTCAAAAGTAATGTAGTCACTTTACTAATTACATTCTTTGAAAAGTAACTTCACTACTTTACTGATTACTTGCTTTCAAAAGTAATTTAGTCACTTTACTATTTACATTCTATGAAAAGTAACTTCACTACTTTAATGATTACTTGCTTTCAAAAGTAATTTAGTCACTTTACTAATTACATTCTTTGAAAAGTAACTTCACTACTTTACTTGCTTTAAAAAAAAAAAAAATCTTCACTTTTCTTCAATTTTCAAGTTATGCATTAGATTCGCCGTTTAACGCGCTACTTTGTAAGGGGTTAGCTCCATCTCTGAATATGAGTGCAGGAGCGCTTTGCTGTGTTGGCACGCCTGTTGTTTAGTACAAAGTCATTACAGGAATATCTGGATGCTAGTCGGAGCTGACAAGGGCTGCTGCAGTGCAAATAGGGCTTGGATTTAAAATGACATGAGGCCACGACCAAAGCTCACATTTTTCAGCTTTTCTCCTCTGCTGCTTTTTAACGCCTCCCAAACCATGTAATCAATGTAGGACTTTTTGCTTGTAGTTAGTTACATTGTAATAAACATAAATGTGTAATAGATGTGATTCTTGTTCATTAGAAATGTTGTGCGTGTTTTATTTAATTAGTATTGGGTGCAAGCACAATGACTATTGAATAAACACTCGATAACCGTCCGCGCCATCTTTTTCCATTTATAAACTCTGCCCTCTGCCACAACAATGTCGCACTGTCTCTTTAAACAGGGTGACACTTTTCACTCTCGAGCTATTTTTTTCCTCTCTTTCCCAGAGAAAAAAAAAAAAGTGGAATAACGCTGATGAGTTTGAACAGCTTGAGCCAGGCGATGGGCAAATATAATAAGTGTTTTTGTAGACGCCAGCAGTGATTATCTCATGTGGGCATTTGGGGTGAATGTCGTGGATTTAGAGGCTCGCCTCCCATTGTGCTGACATCACCCGCTCGCAAACCAAATTCAATCATGGTTCAAATCAGTTCAATCAGAGTCTGTCTCAAATGGCTAAACAATGAAAGTCTGGGAACATTTGGGAGGGAACGCCGTATGCGTGCCAATGTATATGGACAGGAGTGTGTTTGGTCATGCTGGGGGCGGGGCGGGGGGGTCGTTATATTGAAATGGGGACAATTTTACTCCCATGGTGAATAATGTCATAAGGTCCTCAATGGCCACTTTGCCATGGCTTTACACACTCTTTCTCTCTCTCTCTCTTTCTCTCTCTCAATATATATATAATGATGTTGATTGCAATATGATGAAATAAGTTATATTAGACATATTATTGATTGTAATTATATCATGTAAATTTTAATAAGCCCACGAAATGAAAAGTACATTAAGATTGAAAAATATCCATGTAAAAAAAGTCAAATATAGGGCGCAGTCACAGCTGTCAAAACTAATCGGTTAATCAAATACTAAAGGGTTAACACGTTAATCAACTGTTTTAATAATCGATTAATCATTTATGGAAATTGTCTAACTTAAAATTGTTAAATTCTGTAGTCCTTCATAAAAGTCCAAATCAATCGATTATTCAAAAGCTAATTGTTTATCAAATTCGTTGACAGCTTTTTTAATAATCAATTCATCAATTGCGGCCATTTTTTTAAAACTTAAAATATGTCCATTTGCTCTGATTGCAGCCTCTCCGCAGTTTAATCAAAATACAACATTCTCAAACTTCTGCTTTTATTTTGAAAAAACCCCCGAATACATTTCAAAAAAAGGTTTTCTAATATAATTGAATACAAAATAAAATTCCGACTATTCGAATAAACGATGGAATAATTTGTATAATCGATTCTAAAATTATTCAATAATGACCGGCCTAAATGTATTTAACCCACTGATATTGATTCTAATCCGTCAAATTACAAACAAGAAAAGTTGAAAAGGCCAAATTGGACTTGAAGATGTTGTTGTCGTCCCATTTTTGTTTATAGGACGGCAGCAACACACGGCGAGTCATCAGCTGTTTGACCGCTGGTACGATGTCGCTTGCCACCTGTGACCTTGCCGAATGTGCAAGAGGGGAGAAAGAGCGAGAGTGAGTGAATGCGCTCCACTCAAGTGAAAGTGCGGAGGTGCGCCGAGGTAGTGCATGACGCGGGTGCATGGTGGGGGGGGGTTGACTTGCTAAAGGCCTCAACTCAGCTCTTGTGCCCTGATGTGACAAGATTAGCTAAGCCCCGGTGAGCAGGGCTGGTACTGCGTGTCTGTGTGTGTGTGTGTGTGTGTGTGTGTGTGTGTGTGTGTGTGTGTGTGTGGCGGAACGAGAACCCAGAACTGCTGCTCGCCACCAGCCGAGCCAAGGCAAGACATGAGAGATCAACAGCGAGTGGGCCCGTCGCTGCCATTAAGCCTTCATCATCACCCTCGTCACCCGCCGACGGGGGAGGGGGGGTCAGACCGTAGAAGTCGCAGCCAAGGCAGTGGAAATGCATCGGGGAGGGGTGGGGAACAAGTGGGCGGGCAGCTGGGGCTGAAGTGAACGCGAGTAGGGAAATGATCCTATTAAATTGAATTAAAGAGGCAGTCTTCATTTAGGCCAAGAATGATGGATTTGGCTAATTAACAGTGTTAATGGCGACTGGTTAAAGAGGGCAAAGGAAAGCACTCATTGCGCACTGAAAGGGCCACGTCGCTTGTCGCCGATTCTTTTACAAATCTTTACAGGCGCTTCTCGGGGGCTGTTACTGTAGACAATGTTTTAGAACTCGATTATTCTATCGATTATTCCATCGATTAATCAAATCGAATTTAATTTGTAATTAATGATTTAATTAATTATTTTTCATGATTTTGTTTTGCCTTTTGTATTACAAAATATTTTTTTCTTGTTTATTTACCAATTATTATTGTTTATTTGATATGCTTAGTGATTTAAAAAAATACATTTAAGAAACATCACACAAGAGGGATTGACGTACTCACCGATCTTTTCGAAAACGGTTCAGTTGCAGTATGGCTGTTGTTTAGCAAAGCAAAAGCAGATTTTTGCAAATGGTTTATTTCCTTTAAACTATCAATAACTAATCAATGATGAAATTAATCAATACTTATTTTTGATATTTCAGGATATTTTGGATTAAAGGTGCAACAATTTATCAATTAATCAGCTACAATTGATTATCACATTGATAGATAATCATTTTTGATAACTTATGAATCATTTAGATTTTTTTTTACATTTTAAATTGTCCAAATATCTTATTTCTATTCAAACATAAAAGATCATCAAGCTTCTTTCATGAAGGACTACAGAAATCAAAGAATAATTTAGTTAATTTAACCAATTGTGAAATTAATACATAACTATTTTTGATAATCAATGAATCGTTTATATATCTGTTTTTAATTTGAAATTGTCCAAATGCTCCGAATTTAACAATACATCTCAAATTTCTGTAACCTTCCATGAAAACAAACTGATTATCTTTGTTCTGAACCTAAATGAAACAATTTTTGGAGAACCAGGATCAACATGTTTGCCTATTTTAGTCATGTTTCAGACCAAACCAGTCACACAATCCTAATTAATTTATGCTTGAACTACTATCGATTTGAAGTAGTGCAGTCATTTTGATAAAAGGATGGAAATGTAAACTTTTCTTTTTTTCTTTTTTTTTTTACTGATTCATTGATTAATCAAAAAAAATATATGATATATATATTAATAATATATATTAGTAATTGCTGTTGAATAGGCGGATTTGGGCAATTTGAACCTAATCAATGACTCTAAACAATTAATTATTAAAATAGTTGCCGATTAATCTGATAATCGATTAGTTGTCGAATAATCAATATAACTTCTCTGTTTGATTTCCAAGGTGTTCTCTTTTGTCCGCCTTTTGTCCGTTCTCTTTTGTCGTGAAAGAACGGCGGCTGTAAGTGGACATCAAACGAATGTTGTTTACGGCGCAGGCACGTCCAGTCGAAGCAATCGGCAGGCGCGGCTTTATCCGGGATGTATTTCGCATTTTACCACTTTAATGCTCTCATCCTGACAATCTAATTATGGCGGTCGCACTGTGTGTGCAAAAGTCACAATGTGCGGCTGCATTTTGACTGTGGTGATGGCACCAACGCTGTCTGCATGTCCTTAATTGTGGATGATGTGTGGGCCGTGGGCGGTGTGTGTGATGGAGAGGTTGCCCGTGTGCCAAGTCGGAGTGATGCGGCGGTCGAGGGGCCCGCGCCCCTTCCAAACAATCTCATCGCGGACCGCCGCTCGCTCGCGCCGTTTTCACGAGGGAGCCAAGTCGCGGCCGGTCGGGTTGGCAAAGGAGGCAGATTTACGAGCGCTGCGCGCTGGCAATCTGCGGCCGGGAAATAATAGCTAATCCCGCAGAACAACTTGAGTTAGCTTCATTTACATGATGGCAGCCATTGCCTTGCTTCATAATTCTGCTTCTTCATTACACGTGCGGGATGTATTTGTTGGAGGTCACTCGTTTTTCTTTGGACGCAAAGCAGCGCGCGCAATCAATTTGCGACACTCGACCGTCGCTTAGGCGGGACGGCGTGCGCGTACGGCGGCTTACCTGACACCCTGATTAGGCAGACGCTGTCCTCGCTAAGGGGATCAAATCATTTGATGCCTCTCAAAAAAAGGAATTAACACGGCAAAAAAAACACACACAAAAAAACAATCTCATCAGGCAGGAGGCCGTTTGCTTAGCGAGAGCTGACAGTCTTTGTGTATGTAAATGAAGAATTTAGACTAATGGAGTTGAACCATTTCTAATTTTGTGATGGCAAGAGGATTTTGATTGAAAGTAATTAAGCAAGCTAGCTGTAAAATTAATTAAAGCAAAAGGAGGAGGGGTGGGGGTTGAGGGGGGGAGACTTTTATTGGATTGGTTAGCGATATAGCTGCTGTCAGGCAGGGGGGACAAATGGGGGTGACCTGGATTCTCTGCCCTCCCTCCTCCCGCTCGGGACTTTTATGTCACTTTAATCTCCTTCCAGCGGCTGCTGTGCATTTGTTCCAAATAATCAAGGAAATATGGTCAGAAATTGTCAGCTTTCACATCTCATTTACCTGACAGCCTGCCCGGTGTGTGCGCACACACGAATATGTGACAGTGGCGGGTCCCTACTTTTTTTCTGCTGCTGCGGAAAATGCTTTTGACAGTCTTGAAGGCGTCTCGCGTGTCGGAGTGCACGGCGGGGGCACGGCCGACTTGGGTGGCGTCAAGATGGACCTTTCAATCTAACCCTGGCGCGTGCACCCGTGAGTCTCTCCACACACATGCTTAATTCCCTGTAAAATCTTCCAATATCTGGGGGCCACTGTACCTGCACTTGTGAGCTGCTGTTGTCTGCAAATTGGCCCCAAACGAGCAGAAGCATATTTAGGCCATCACAAAGCCTGTTACTGCTACTTAACCAAGATTGGACAATCTCGCGCCGATGCAACTCTTCTCCCATTTCCTGTAGCTATGTATAATATTTATGTATATTGTGTATTAGGAAGGCGCAACGATTAATCAGTTAATCGACAACAATCGATTATTAAATTAATCGATAACTATTTTTGATAGTGTACGATAATCCATGGTAATCCAAGATAATGCATTCACCCATTTCATAGAGCTAATATTTCAGGAAGTGTAACGATTAACATGTTAATCAACAACAATCAATTATCAAATTAACTGATTATTATTTTTGATGCACGATAATCCACGAAAATAATAACAATTGATGAGAAAATTAATCGGCAATTATTTTTGATAAGCAACGATAATTTGTTGTCTCATTTCAAATAGCTATATAGACTACTTCGGTATATTTTGGTGCTACAATTAATAGGTTAATCAACAACAATCGTTTATCACAATATTGATCATTTTTTACTGTATAATCCATGGTAATCCTTGATAATCCAAAATCATCAACTAATCAGGAAAAAGTAATCGATTACTGAAATAATTATTAGTTTCAGTCCTATTCTGTATTTTCACACTGTAACACCATAACCCCCTTGAGCAATATTTGCTAAAATAATAAGCGGCCATAAAATAGCCCTGCTAATGTCCTGCGACATCTATATGGCTTGGAGCTGTATGGGGTCCCTATTAAAGGTCCACGGGGTTCCCAATGATTCCACAGTGGGTGAGATGCCACTTCCTCTTAAAGCTTCTGTTTGTTTGCGTTTGTGGCCCGGGGTCTCAGTGTGGCCCTCAGCACCCCCTGAAGAGACAGTTAATTAAGGTCTAGGCCCAGATGACACTGCTGGGACGCTGTTGTCCTCCTCTCAGACTCGGCTGCTGGTGGGAAAGCAAAGCGCCACCATCGGGGCCTTTAACAGGATTAGGGAAGCCTCTCAGATGGCCAAAAGACCCCCTTCCCTTCTGTCCCCGTGCCTTCCTCCAAGCCCAGCCCTCTTTTATCAATTAATATCATACAAGGTAGAACAAAGAGCTTTCTTTCCCCGGCTCTGTAATTAGAGGAGTTCTCCTGAGGACTGGCATTCCTCGGTCCCGAAAAACCCGGCTGCCCGATATATAAGGCCGATAATGTAAATGTAGCATACTGGTGACAGGAAAACGGCGACGTTGCGTTATCTGCGTGCGAACATTATTAACTGTGATTTGCTCCTGTTTCAAGCTATACAGCACCGTCACCTTCACTCGGCCCGCACCCGCACGTGTGCGCTCCAAATCACCTTTGTCGTCGGCCTGATTGTAACATGTTACGTGTCGCTGCACGTCGTTAACAAATATGAGAAATATTCACTTGAATTGAGAATATCAGCTTTGGCGTCGATAAAGGTGAGATGCTATCCACTGTCTTTGTCTCTCTTTTCGATGTAAGTGTGTGTGCGGGTGTGAAAGTCAGAGAGCGAGAGAGAGAGAGCGAGTGAGAGAGAGAGAGAGAGAGAGAGCGGGAGGGAGCGGGAGGTCGAGCTGGAGCGCCCACTTTCACAAGCAGTGGAGCTTTCAATAGAAATTAGTTTTACAACATATGCAAATGTTCCCCCTTGCGAACGGGCTCTTTAAGTGACAGCTTGATATGTGATTAAAGGACAATTAGAGTGCTGAAAATACGTGTCGGAAGCGGGTCCAGCACTGGGCGGCTCAGACGGGCAAATATCACGCTGTCGGGGAGTACGTGGAACCGTGTAACAAATTAGAGGTGAGAACAACACTTTTGTTTTAAGCAATGAGTCAAGTTCTGGAAAAGTGGATGAGACCACCAAACTTTCCAGTCAAGGAATAAAGCTTACTCGTCCAATATAATCCCTTTTAATCCCTCGGATGCTGCCGATGGTGGGCAGCGACTCCTGAACATCTCACCAGCGCAAACCTGAACAAAACTTCAACAACTTTTCCTTGAAGCAAGCTCAATTTGCCAAGAATTTGTCAGCTGTCAGCGCTCGTTCATTTCTGGTTCTTCCACTTTGCGTTGTGTCACAGACACACGCTCACCTCCGCCAGTGGAGGCGGTGCAGGGAAGGTTTTCGTGGTGGTTCTGCACACCGCACTTAACTTCTCTCCTGGTCTGCTTCCACGAGGGGGAAGATTTTCTGCAGTCTAATGTGGCCAATGGCAGTCCTCAATTTACCATGGGTTCCCAAAGGCTGTTTGTAAGTTGAGTCACATTCAATTAATTTTAATATTACATTTTATTACACAAAAATTAAATCATTTATTTATATATATATATATATATATATATATATATATATATATATATATATTAAATTATATACAGTATATACTGCATAGTTATACACAATGTATTATACTGTATACATTAATTAAATTTTAATGACATCCCAAAGACACACCAAGACTAGCACAAGAATGAACTGGGTGCACAAATGCATGAGAGAGAGACAGGAAGAGAAAGAAAGAAAGAAAGGAAGTAAGTAAGAAGGAAAGAAACAAAGAAAGAGGAGAGAAAGACAAAGATAGAGTGCGTGCGTGCGTGCGTGCGTGCGTGCGTGCGTGCGTGCGTGCGTGCGTGCGTGCGTGCTACGTGCGGGCGAGCAGGCGTGTGTGTGTTAGAGAGAGAGAGAGAGCGAAAGCAAGTGAGGAAGAGAGACAGAAATACAGAAAGAAAAAGAAGAGTGAGAATGTGAGAGAGAGATGAGAGAGAGAGATGAGATTGTCATATGGAGTGGCGCCACTCGACGGGGTTATGGCGTGAATTTATGCAACAGAAGATATTTTTTGAACAATGATTAACGCACGCCGCTTATTTGGAAATCCCTGTATTGGGGGAATTCCACTCGCGACGCAACAGACACGGATCAATTACCCTTTAGAAATGCACACTTAAAAGAGCAAAAAGCCAGCGTGGATGAGCCATTTGGACTGTGAAGCGCTGTTAGTTAGCAGTTAGCACCAAGCTAGGTTGCTAGGAACTCTCGGACCCCTTTGGAGAGCAAAGTGTATGCCGGTCATGTCACTTGGAGTCACTTAAATTTTTAAAGGTGAAGATAGCTAATATCATTATTTTCAGCTAGTTTGCGCCGCTAATGACAATACGTATCTGTATAAAACGTAACAAGATAAAGACGTACAACGTTGTGCAAAGGAGTCACTATTAGACAATTTAGCCATAATAGCTATAATAATAATGCATATATTTTGGGAGTGTGGGGTGAAGTTGTAATTTACGATTAAAAAAATGCACACAAGTCCACAAGTTGCTTGATTTTCACAATTAAATAGCTCTTAAAATGAAAATAAATATGCACTGTTGCTGTCATCAATGTCCAACATGAAACAATAATGTCATCTAGTGGCAGAAAAATGACTGCAACACAAATCAATGTTGCACATTTTTAAACTACAGTACACCTTTTTATCTTAAAAAACTTGAATGAATTACTATGAAATCACTATCAATGAACTCAAAGATACAACCATGTTAGAATAACATATATTTTATATTAACAAGAGTATGAAAAGCTTGAAAAAATTATGTTATTGTACTTTTAGAACAGATATAGAATTTGCGATTAATTTGCGATAAATCATTAGTCAATTATTGAAATCATACAATAAACTCTTTCACTCCCAGCCATTTTCACTGAAGCAACACCCTTCACTCCTGGTTGTTTTACTGGATTTTGACTGACTTTGCAAGGCCCACAAAATATTGTGTTCTATGGTTATAAAAACATGGAACCTACCAAAAGAAAGATTAAAGTTTTTCCTTTCATCAGGAAAAGAAAAGTATATTTCTATCTGTTAGTGTTTTGCAGCAATTAGCATTAGAATACAGCTAAGTTATCATCATTATTCACAAATCTATTTAGAATTGTAATTGCGTTTTTTTTCAACATAGCCCTGGTTGATCGCCTTTGCTCTGCTGCCACCTGCTGGCCGTCTGTGTGACAACTACCATTTCTTCAACCGTTCAAAGCCTTCTGTACGCTCTAGCATAAAAAAAACATTTACAATAACATATAAATACGTCTTTGGGACACATTTGGGAGCAAATTTTCATCTCTTCCACTGTCTATTTTTTTTTCCCAATTTCTGTTTAATTGCAGTCCACTGTCAACATTTGTCTGAACCCTCGGTCATGTTGTTCTGCGCTGTTCCCTCCTTCAATGGGATGACAGTAAACACACTGTTGCATGCGCGAAGCTGCAAATTTGTAAAACCCAAATGAGGGCAGACTCTGGCTAATGTATCATCACGTGAGAGCTCGGGGGATAATCATGGGTGAGATTTGCTCAGGTTTGCTGCAGGTCTGCTGAGATGCAAGTACGGAGCTAATGGGATTGGGCTTTTTTCCTTCCATCCCTCTCCCGCCGCGTTATGGAGCTGCCAGCTAAACTCCAGCGGATGCGCACGCTGCTGCTGAGTCGTGCGCAAGACTATTTCAAGAGCGAAATGCGATTGTTTTAATACTTTAATCCACCTGTCCTTGGCATTCAGGATGTTGCAGAAGTCGCCTAATTATTTCAGGGCCGTCTCTCCTCCCACATTGAAAGACAATAGACAGCCGCAATCCCCGATTGAGGAACTCTTCAAATTGTTCATAGTAAGAAAATCTGCTTTTCTGACGCCTCCTGTTTGGAGAGTACGTTGTAGTTGTTCAGCTTTCCTCCAAAAACGCCCACCTTAATTGAGATATTAAAAATGCATATATGCAACGTGGATGTGAAATACTCAAAATCAAGCTATACAAACGACGAGTTTTCTCCGAATTGTCCCAGGATCTAACCCCGATAGTATGCAAACACAAATATTTTCTTTTAATTAAAAAGGTCTCATCTCGCTATATCCTCCCCCAAGTCTGCTGCTTCTCTCAAAGACCCACCCACCCCCCCACCCACCCACACACATACAAAGTTGGTACTTTATCTACACTCTACACACACGTGCAGGCAAATTTGAGAAAAGTGATTATTTTAATTGTGTCCTGGGCCACAGATTCCTCTTGACTGGCTGTTAATCTGTCAGAGGCAGGTTGTCAATTCCGAAGCGGGGACACCAGCAGTGACGGCTGTCCGGTTCACTGATAGCCCCCTGAGGGACAGTTAACCCTCACGCAGCCCCACACAAAAAAGAAAAAGAAAAAAAGACCACCCTCTTGTGCCACCCCTCCTCCTAGTACAGACTACCCAAATTAACGCTGGTCCTAAAACAGAGGTTTTGAACCCGGTACGGCAAATATGTGCAATATGAATTGACATGTACAGTATAACGGAACGTACACTCGAAAAATAGTTGGGTCAAAAGTAACCCAAGTATGGATCAAAAATGCACCGATCCACTTTATGGGTCAAATTGACTCAACTTTCTGGGTTGTTTTATGCAAAATGACCCAACTTTTGACCCAAGAAAAGGATCTAACCAATATTTATCAGTTGTTTTACATTAAAAGACTCATTTCTTGACTCAAAGTTGGGTCAAATTGACTAAAGTAGAGGATCGGTCCATTTTGGACCCATAGTTGGGACCCAACTGATTTTAGAGTGTACAGTGCGCCACAGGGTTCAATTCTGGGGCCTCAGCTATTTTTTTTTGTATCCGGGGGTTGGTTTAAAGTGCTTGATAAGTATAAAGTTGAGTGATGGGAGTCAGCGTCCTAGCTGCATGAGTTGCAGTGCCAAATTGAGCAATTTTAGTCCAATTGGTGAATACAAGACCACAACACTCTGAATTCAAGGAGCCAGATTGGATGGAAAGGCGACTCTCCCTGTGCGATATTTGCGTCTGTGCGCGTTGATGAGGGACAGTCGTGTTGGCATTGCGTGTGCGCGTGTGTTTGCGGACATGCAAAACGCATGATATTGTGGGGGTTGGCGACTTGATAGTAATGCATGTTGATGGTTTTAGCGATTCTTCATTTGAGAAACAGGGGCCTCATTAACAGCAGTCTTCATCAGGCCAGCGAGCAGCGGGCACATTAGGGGTCCACAGGAAGTCGGAGTGCAGCAGGAGAGTGCATTAGGGAGGCCTGGGGAGACACACTTCCCCTCAGTTCCACTTCCACCTCCAGTGCTTTTCTATATCTTAATGTAGCTTTCAGAGGAATTCACATCCAGGTCAATAATTATACTCTTTAAATTATTCAGTCGAGGCCCTCTGTAATTGTGCTTTTTAGATGCTTGGACATCGACATGTTTTACTGCGCCTGACCGGACGAGGAGAAAGTTTCGGAGTCTTCCTCATTTATGACACGACGACACGTCATCGACAAACGGAAGAATAAATCGCTTTGCTGAGCAAACCTGTCATCGCGTCAGCTTTCTTAAACTCCGCGCCAGGACGCGCTTGTCAGAGACGAGCGGCCGCAAACGTGTGGGAATGTTTTGTTTGGGACATGGGTGTGCTATCTTTGCACGTCGAGGAGTGGAAAGGCCAAACTGCAAGGGGAGGGGAAAAAACTTCACTCACCCAACCAAACTTTCACCGCAAAGCCTGACACCCCCCCCCCCCACCCACCCGCACACACACACACCTTCCGACCCTCCAATGCTACATTGAACGCGCATGATAACATTGTCAATAGATAATAATACATAGAAATGTTCGATGCCACTTCCTTTACCAGTATGAATTTTCAGCCATTGAGTAGTCACCGATACTGATACTAATGATACCACTAGTACTTTTGATACATAAAATTCCCCCGCCCCAACAAATGACAGATCAGTTTAAAGACCTATCTATCCAAATATAGTATTTCCCCTAAAATTGCATGAAATTAATGGCATTTTTCTTCAAATTTCTCATTTGTATTTCCTGATTGTAAAATGGCCACAAGAGCGCGGCCAATACTGGTATCCACCACTGTCACGAGTACCGATACCTTGAAATAAGGCCTAAGTATCAGCCCCACCCTGATACCTGGAAAATCTGCCTGACCCATTATCAGATGGGCAGATTATCGGCGCCGATATTTGGCATTTTGATGAATATTGTCATCAGCCTTTAAAAAAAAAAATCAAACAGCCAATAAAGGATCAATTTATAACTGTTAATTTAAGGGAATTATTTTGTTCAGTTTTTATTGTATTTTATTTATTACAGTTCTGTTAATAATATGACTATTGTCTAACAAAAAAAACAACTTATTTTTCAAATGTGTCGTGGCAAATAATCCTTCAAATTGTGTCCGAAGGTATGACGGCGGCACGGGATTTTAGCTCAATAGAAGCGCTTTGCGCTCATACACCGGAGACTTGCTCACGTTGTGGGTTCAATCCCCGGGGTGGTCTCCTCCAGTTACACACTAACCTACATCATCTCGGCTGGTAGTTGATTTTAAAGTTAAAACTCAAGAATGGAGACAAATACTTTAAGATTAGGCCTAAAACTCTATTGAGGTCTAATAGCGACTGTTTTTCACAGTTTTTTTGTTTGTTCACTATTCACTAAATATTGTTTTACAACATAATATTTTTTTAAATACATGAATTCAGACGGCTTGTGTTACCAGTCATAGCTACAAACTGCTTTTAATCAAGTCGTAATTTTATTATTGTGAGTACAAATCTTTTCTTTTTTGTTTTCTTACATGTCGTTTTAAAGCAGGGCATTTTTCTGGACTACTTAAAAACAATACAAAATAATAAGTAAATACATAATAATAATTGTAAAATTTAGTGTACAGGTATACCCACTTTTCCAAGGACCACTACACAACTGCTGAACTCTGCACAACTCTAAAAAAAAAAACATATTCTTTAGTACTTTCCCAGCCCAATATGTATCTGCTATGTATCTATTTAGGAGAAGCGCTGACAACAGTGTCACACACCTGCAGTGCCAAAAACAAAGTCTGTACACTTTTGTCACGACGGTGGCAAGTCTGTAATTACTGTCTGACGCTTCTTCGCTGCTGCATTAAAATAGTGTTTATCCTGTCGCTCCGTGTTCCTGCCATGTTTTGCACCCAGACAGCCCAATCGCACCTCCACAAACATTCTTTCTCCTCTCTCTTCCTCTTTTTTGTGACTTGGGCTCGTTCGCTTCAGTTGAAAACGGTTGCCTTATAAAAGAAGGTATGCCTTTCGCTCCCCTCTGACACACCCACGCACAAATAAACATAAAAAGCTCATTTGTTAGCGCATTCATTTCAAAGGCCTGCGCTGGAGAATATTGTTGGGGAGGGGGGAGGGGAGGGGGAGGGGGAGGGTGGTGGCGGGGCAATGCTTTGTCAAATGTTGACATGTGTTGCAAACATGGGGCCTTCAGCAGCACTGTTTGCTGGGGCTGCTGCGGCACATTGTTGGCACATGAAGAGAGGATGCTTTGAAACAAGATTAGCCTCCAAATGGCCCTGCCTGACCCAAGCAGCCCCCTCCTCACTCTGCCCCATCAATACTCATGTGCATTTGAATGCGTACAGCAAAATGCTAAATGATGGGATCAAGTGAAATATCGCGTGGGCCTGTTTTCTCTCGGCCGGCGCCGCGAGGCCCCAAAGTCTGGCACGTGGTCAAGGTGAGCTTTGCCGGCCAGGAAGAGAACGTCGCTGTCATCGAGGCCTCGTCCTCCTCCTCCTCCCCTTGGCTTTGGGTCAGGGTGACACCGGGCAGGGGGAGGAAAAATCCATCACCCGACACCCGGCCCACAAAAATGAATAAAAATTGGAAAGCAACATGCAAGGTCCGCTTAATACAAGAACACTTGCAATATGCTGATGTTTTGTTTTGCACACTGCGTTTGCTAAATTGCCTTTGACTGCGTGCATCAGTAATGAAACTTTATGTCCTTGTGGAGAGGGCAGCAAGTCCGTTCCAGTTAGGACCAGGACCATCACTCCTGTCCTGCTATTGTACGACTTGTATTTTTCCTTTCTAATCCACGTCCTTATAAATAAATGAAGCACATGAAGTCATTTTTTCCATATTTGCCTAAATTGCTTTAAAAGCATTTTATCATGTCATAAAAAGCGCAATTGATCTGCTGGGCTTAGCCCATTGGACAGCTGTGTGTTTTGTTAATGGCCACTTTGCTCCAAGCAGCTTATTAAAAAATTTATATATAAATGCTAAAATTGCATACATTATTTAGATACAGTAAGCATTTTTTTTTGTTTTAGTCTGGCAGGGAGGGGCTGCTATCAGTATGGAAATTTACCATAGTGTGATATCGTAATATATCCACCCAGGCGCATATGTGTCCTCTTCACTGCACCCCTGCATGTGCATGCAGAGAGAGAAAAAAAAAGTATATATTTTTTGATGACTTCGTTTCAGCAACCACGGAATGTCACCCATATCCCGCTTGATTGTACTTTCGAGTTTTATGATGTTTTTCCATTGATTTGTTTCCCCGGCGCAGCTGCCGACCTCTATTGAGGGACGAACATAATCAGCGCTGACGCAAATTAGATGGTTATTCGTTTTGAAAATTGACAGAAAAACAATAAAAAAGATGAAATGCTCCCAAATCAATAGATATAATGAAATTCAAATAATCCGAGAGATGGGGTCTCCATGGCAACTGATAATGTGGAAAAGAAAACAATTTAATAAAGGACAGACACGCTTTGAAAACAGATTGGGGAGGGAGGGGGTCGGCTGTAAAGCGGGGAGATGAGGGTGGGGGAGATGGAGGGATAGGCGGGGGGCCGAGGGGGTGTTTGAGGCTCTAGTGCTTGCTCTATAGCTTGTTTCCCCCGGCGTGTGAAGGATCTGTGTCTGTCCCAAGGACACGGCAATAATTAGAAAAGCTTTCAGGCCAGAAAGTGCAGATTCAGGTTTTAATACACAAAATTATTTCAGGGGCAGTGAATCGGAAAACCATTTGTTGGTGACCTTCCCGAAAGGCCTGCACACACACACTCGCCACCCCCTCTCCACTCTGGTGCGGGGCAAGATGGAGGCTATGTGGCAGCGCTGGCTGAGTTATAGCATATTTGTGTTTTTATAGAGGCATGGGGAATGGAGTTGGGGGGGGGGGGTGTATGGGGTAAATGCGTGCCTATGATTGTTTGTGTGTGTGCATGCACAGGGGGATGGGTCACAGTGAGACCTTCATGTCTCAAGTGGGGAGTTTTTTGGGAAGAGGGAGAGGGGGGCGCAAAGATCAGAGCGGGGAGAAAGTGCGGCAGCGACAGACGGCAGCAAGTTGAAGATCGGCTTTATTTACAGATCACTTGTCAAAAGGAGCAATTTAAGGGGAATACGCTCGTTCCTGCGCCGTGACAGGCGAGCGGGGGTAAAAAGCAAAAGACGAGCATGAACCTGAGTGCCAGATAGTCAAACACAGAATTTTTCTGTTGAAGACACACAGAGCAGAGGTTGGCGAGGGAGGCGAGTGGGTGTTAAGTGACTTCATTTGTAGTCTATTTAAGGGATGCTTTACTTGTCCTTGTGCTGCTCCTCCATCACCTAATACAGCCTCTGCCTTCTACTTTTCAAGTGTGCCGTATTTTTCTGTAAATAGCAATTATTTTCTGTCATTCGACTAAAAAGGTGTTTGTTTTCAGCCTGCTTCCAAAGCCATATTTGCGAGTATGCACTTGATTCAACATCCGTGTCCTGCTGTTTTCACATCCTTTTTTCACGTTACAGTATGACACTTTCTCACTGTTTAAAAAGTCGTCCGACAGGGCGTTGAACCTCATCTGTCATCGAGTGGCCACAATTTTTGTGTCATTAGAGGGCTTTGTTTGATTGAAATAAAGGTGATCCACCCTTTGTTCAAATGAGAGCCGGTCCAGGATATCACATCTTGACTGCAGATACCTTATCCTGTTCCTGCCAGCAATAAATAGAAAAACAAGTCCTTGCACAAACTTTGACCTGATAATCACACTTCTGATATTTTAATGGCGCGGAAAACTGATGCCATCAGCGCTTTCTGCATTATAAACCATCTTTATAAGTTGAGCAATATTTGATAAAATAAAATAATAATAATAAAGTTTCAGCCCGTGTTAACCTCAATGCTTTCTTATCTCCAAAGCAAAATCTGACAAACATGTTGTGCCATCCAGTAATTATCAAGCTTGTTGGAGGAACTGAACCCTACCAGTTTCCTATGCACATTTACTTAACCCTTCTTTATTGGATGTTTTTTTTTTTTCAAATTCAAAACACAGGTACAAGGTTTACTGGTGAACGAAATGAACAGGGAGAGTAGCCTTTTCATAGACTCTTCATAAACAAGTGTTGTTCTTGCATTCCTTTAGTGTTGTTAGATAGCTAGTTGCGCTCGACTAGAACTGCTCAACTTGACATTGCAAATCATGCAATTAGGATGCTGAATCCCATCACTCAACTCAACTCTGCATTTATAGAGCACTTTAAAAGAACCACCGCTGTTTTCTTAAGATAAAGCCCTTGAAAATCAGATAAAATGAAAACAACAAAGGCCCCAGAATTTAACCTTGTGGAACACCATATGTTCCATTCGTTATACATGTGAATTCATATTTTCAAGACGACTAATAATAATAATAATAACAAAAATTATATATTTTATTTGTAACGCTCTTACTTTTAAAATAAATCTCAAAGTGCAGTCGCTAAAAAAAATCTGAGTAAAAAAATCACGACTAAAATCAAAACTCAAGATAGAAATCAATCAGGAAAAGGTATTTTGTTTTTTTTAAAGGAAGGTTTTGAGTGCACCAAATTCCTTGCACTACAGATAGGCCAAGCAATGTCACCTGATCACCTGCAGCCAATAGTTGGGTTTCCATCAACCATTTATATTCAAATTTTTAAGAAATGCAAAAATCAAACTGAATGGAAACGCTACAATTTTGAAAAAGGGCCCAAAATTCGCAAAAAACTTTTTACACTTAGTGGGTGGGGGTGGACTTTGAAGCGTATCTAAAAAAGGAAAATGCTAAGTTTTGCGGATAACCGCTGGCAAGACCGGATACACGTCGCATGTTTTAATCAGATATTACATCACACGTACGTTTGTAGTCCCAAAGCAGTGGCGGACGATAAAGTAAAGTATGTGTGTGTGTGGGGGGGCGAAAACAGAAATATTTTTGGAATTAATTAAAGAGAATATTAATGCTATTTTAGATGGAAAGCAGCAAAGAAACGCCACGGTTTATTAAGAATTACAAAAGCAAACTCATACGATCTTATCGCACGGCGCAGTCGCTTCCTGGTCTTCTTCTTCTTCTTTTAAATTACTGGTGGATCCCATCTCAATGGTGTATACCGCCATCTACAGCAGCGGAGTCCCCTCTTAATATTCGCAAAAGAAGTACAGATTAAAACAGTTTTGCACATTTTCAGTAAATTTGCTTAGAAAAAATCGCCATTGGATGTAAACCTGACTAATGATGAGTCGTGTGTGTGTGTGTCTTGACCTCCGCCGAACTCCTGAGACTGACTCATTGAACCGCTGGAGTTCAATCTAACCCATGTTAAGAACCAATGCGCAAATGAGACCTCACACCCCTTTGTCGAGTCTTAAACAATCATTTTGTTCTTTCCCCTGCGTGCTGTTTTTAAAGCAAATACGTTAAATTTGGCGTTAACAAGATGCAGCGCACAGAAGGCAAACACGGCCTTGTTTAGACTCTTGACAGTCACATTCGAACTTATTATCCTCTGGGGATTATGCGCTTATAGCAAGACAAGCACAAGAGATGAGCGGGACAGCTCATATGCGCCACTATTGCTATTCCGATGTGAAAAGTGACCCTCAAGTAGGAGAGAAACTAGAAATTCCCCACCGCAGAATAGCTGAGAGCCTTCAAATCTAACACGTCGGTGTCAATGAGTGCTGAGCACCCTTAAAAAAAAACTCCAGTTTGAGCTGAAATACGACAGCCGGCAGGCGCCCGTGGTGTGTTTGTGCACACACATTCACACACACATGGGGCACAAAGCATGTGTTATCACTGTTAACAGCAGTACAAAACAGTTGATAGCCTGTGTTGTGTTTGAGAGGAAATTTGTGTGTCCAGAACCCCCCCATCGCCCCCCTCCCCTCCACTTTCAGCAGCTGGTGTTGTACTGTAACTCTGCCTTAGTGTGTGAGGGAGTGAGCGAGAGTGCGCCACTAACAGTTCCACACACTTGAGGGGCCGGGAGCCAAAACGGAGCCAGGTCCAACAGGACTGGACCCGGATGAGGGCCGGCTCCCAAATTGCCTACTTTACACCTGTCTCTCTCTCACACGCGCGCGCACACGCGCAAACGCAGCAGTCGTGCTGTTCGGCGCAGGGTTCTCATTGTAGCGGTGACAGGGGGGGCGTCCGTTAAGTGGCTCTCTTTTCCTGTGTGTGTGCGCGCGTGTGTGTGTGTGTGTGTGTATGTGCACTGTTCCTCATATGTCTGTGGGGTGGAGAAGAGCGATGAAGGACCCCTACTGGTAAAGTGGGTAAACTCGCACAGCTTCAACATCTGTGCTCAGAGGAGGAGGAGGAGGGGGGGGGAGGAGGGGGAGTGGAGCCAGACAGTGAGAGAGGAGGAGCAGGAGGAGGACGAGGAGCACAGAGTGGGAAAGAGGAGAAGAGTGTGAAGGAGAGAGGGAGGGAGAGAGAGCAGAGCCCCGGCGCAGAACACTTGAGGAGAAAATGCCTTGTTTTGTGGAGAGAATCCTTCCAGGGCAGGAGGGAGAGGTGAGGCAGAGCGCGCAGGGCGGTCTGCTGACAGGTAAGACTCTCACACACCTACAACACCCCCTCCTCCCGACCCCCCCCCCCCTCCCCTCCCCTCACAGACAAAAAACACACACACACACACAGTGCTACCTGGAGGTGAACCGCCACGCTACTAGTTGCAGCTGGCGATGACGGCGTGGAAGTGTGTAGAGAACAGGTGTCGGGTGGTTTTCATGATGATGATGATGATGATGATGCACTTTCCCATCAAGAGCTTGACTTCAATTCACAGACGTGCAACTTTGTAAAAAGTTTTGCCTTGCTGGAGTGGAACTAACTTTATTCTTTACTGTTCAAAAGCAGGTGTTGTAGTTTTCAACTCTTAAGTCACAAGTTGAATAACTTGTGCAAACTATTTCTAGATGAAAATAACTTTTGGTGTGAACTTTTTGCAGTGTATATTCACAAAACTTTAATAATGATTTGTTTTTCGTTTGTAATTGATTTAGTGAGATTCAAATCTGGCACAGATGCAAGAAAGGAAACAACAAAACAGGCAACTTTTATCTGTCACGAATTTATAAAAACAAAACACTAAAGGGTCAGAATTAAAATGGAACAGGTAGGAGAAATTGTTACTTTCCCAGTTAAATATAATTTTGAATACACACCTTTATCCTGCCTTTTTAACCTCAAATGTAATATTTGAACATGCTGGTCTCTGCTCAAGTAAAGGATTACGACTCCGTCCGCCACTAATTATATATGATTTCACTTTATTGCAAATGCATTTGATATTTTATGAAGCCCCTATTCAAGCAGTGGCAATGATTAAAGGCTACATCAATATATGGTCTAAGTACACCGTTGCACGGGCTAAAAAGGGAAATGATTCAAAAGCACCTTAAATCCCGCTGCCCTAATGTCAAGTGCAGATGTGTTTTTTTTTCGGACGCGACATTGAAATAATTTGCAGTGTGGAGATTGATTTGGCGGTTGAGACGCAGATGTGATGGAGAGGTTTGTCATCTGAGGGATTTTCCACTCTGCACGTGTAAACACCGTGTGGGGCTCAAGAGTCCTGCCCGTCGCGGAGGGGAACCAAACCTCCTTGTGTACAATTCTATTTTATTTTGCTTAAATAAACCTGACATCTCTGAGCGTAAACACAGATTTACATGCGGCCCCCGTGGGTGTCTGCCTCGGCCCGTTGCCACGTTGTGGCCCTCGTAGGTCAAGATTAGGAGCAGACACAAGACGGTGAACTTTTTTATTTGTCTTGTTAAATAAATAAGTGGATAAATAAATAGATGGATAGATAAGGCAGCGGCTTCCTGAGTGAGAGGTGAAGCCTGAATTGAATTTGGATTGTGTTACCATGACGATCCTGAAACCCCTCCCGTGTCCCACAGGGCCGCTCTGGTTGCTGTGCGCCAGCGCGTGTTTGTTATTTAACTTTATGCGTGTGTGTTTGAGCAGTGGGTGGTGGTAGCTGCGTTCACCAGAGAGACATTGTACTAAGCAGACATTTCCCCCTCTGTTTTCACTCTGACCTGGTAGGAGATTGATGACTGAATTGTGGAGTACATGTTAACAGTAACTGGTGATTTATGAAGATACTTAGGGTAAGTGAGGCCGCACAGGCTGGAGGAGAAGAAAAAAAGGGGAAAAAAGATATAGCCTTTTAAGTTAATGTAAAAATATAGCCTTTTTAAGTAATAATTGTTATTACTGCTGCCGGGGCTACACGAGAGGGTTGAGTTCCTCTTCCTTTTCAGTTGGCCACGTGCCTTTTCTGGCTTTTCAAGTCAACTTCAAAAGCAAGTTGACTGCATGGAAATACAATTTAGGGAAAATACAGCGACATTTGGTGTCACATATATTATATACTATACAGGATAACTTCAAATGACAGAGGTAAAAAAAGAGACTTTTCCTGTTGAAAGCGCAGTGGAAAACTTTTCTTGGACGACCTTTTGCACTGCAACAAGTGCACTGTGTGCTTTGGCTGCCCCACTTAACGCAATTTCTCAGTCTATTTCTCAGCCTCTATTTACAGTTTTTGATTCATTTTCTTTTTCTTGGCTCATGTCTTGCCGAAATATTATTCACAGGGGGACATTACCTCGCCATTCAAATTTTGGAATTCAATTCACTTGGATGTGATCGATGGCATTTTTAAGCAAGAAAACAAATTTGGGAAATAAGGAAGACTTCCTGTCGAAAGCGGCATAATACTTTCTTTTTTTTTAAGCCACCACCGAGTGACTGAGTGAAATGTTTCCCCAGTTCGCTCCGGGACAACTTTATTTCTTACTGGGGATTTAACACTCACTCAGTCCCCTCATAAATACAGCGTCCCTCAGCCTTTTGCTTGCCATAACTCACGCGCTAACTCTCCAGCTAACTAAACTCTTATAGCAGAGCCAACGCTTGCTTGTCTTTTTTACTTCCGCCTCTCCCTCTCTTTTTCTTCCCTTAAGCTGATTTACGCGGGACACAATCTCCTGTGACTGCTGCCTCACCGGGCGGCTCTGCTGATCTCCTCGGCCCACTCGCGTGCATGGTGCCTTTTACAAGAAATGGCTATTTGAATATGAGCCAGCGTAATCTGCTTCAAAGTCAGCTGAATGCATGGAGAACGAGTGTCCTAGAGTGTCCTAGTACCTGTTGAAGGACATTTGTCACTGTTCCAACAGTTCAATAAATAGCAGATAGGCTTTGTTGATGATCTCTTTTCAGCTGACAAGAGCACCTCAGGTGGGTTATTTACTGTGCATCTGAAGTCACACACAGATTCAACAGTTCACTTTTCCGCTGTATGGTTTGGAACGATGAACCTGATGTGACTTGTGTTTCCACTGTGGGGTGCGTAGGCCAGATGACGACAGTTGCATCATTTACATAAAGTGACAACATAGTTGAATGTGGTTAGCCAACATCTTTTGCAGTCCATTTAAGTGTGTTTAGTACTGGTTGGAACCCTAACAGTAAAAAGTGTTAGCAGTTATGTGAGGAACCTTAACTGTTTTTGACAAGAGAAAACAATACTGTAGCAAACTGTGGCGCAAACGGGGCTGGTGCCAGTTGGCAGGTTGGGAGGAGACTTTCTTTCCTTCTGGTAGGGTTCCTGTATTGGTTAACTGCCTCCTGGTGCCTTCTGTTCTCACTGTTCCGTCCCAAAGGCCCCACTCTGACATCTCCTGCAGCATCTAAAGACCCTCTGAAGTCAAAATCGCCCATTTTGATGTCTCATGGCAGTTTGTTGTATTTGCGTTTGAAAACACGGTCCTTGCTTGGAGAAATTACCCTCAGCACTTGTTGGTGGATGGGGGAGGAGGATGGCGTTCGTCTTTTTCTCCCCCCGTCTCCCAGAGGACTGATCTGGATCTGGGATAGCACACGGTGTGTTTTATTGCACACCAGCTGGCCACCAAGTAATCTCATAATGATACAATGACATAGCACACACACAGACACACACTTTCACGCTAACAGGTGCTGCCATCAAACTGTTATGCCTGCACCTTTAGCTGTGTCAAAATAAAATGGTATAATGGTGGAAGTGGAGGACCGGAGAAACAAGAAATGTTAACTTCAGTAATTACTACCTCCATCGAGAAGCAGTGGAGAGGGCCGAGAAGCAAGCACGCTACGAAGGAGGGCCCCGTGTGCAGATAATGACGGGGTATCATTGTAGCTCTGTGTTAATCTTGGAGCACTGCATGTGTGTGCGTGCTTACGTGTATTTAGGTGTGTATGTGTGTGTCTGAGAGTGTGTGTTTCTGTAGCATGCAGCCTTTAGATATAGTGCTTAGGTGCATTGCTCAGTGGCATTTGATCTTACCAGCCAATAGTCAAAGCTGGGCCCTCTAACTAGAGTACACCCATGGTTTTGAAGGAGGCTAGGCTTAAACACTATAAATACTTAAGTTCTGCAAATGGCTGAGGACCGGTTCAGGTTTTCCCCCGTCTCTCGCTCAAAGTCAGCAGCACTCCTGTGACCATAGTGAGGATAAGTAAGAATAGAGGGATGGGTGAATTAATTTGCTACAACATTACATTGAGGTAGCCTAGATTAGTTGGTAAAACCAGAGCATCAGAGTATAGTAGTATAGTACTAGTCTCCCTTTTGGACCATGGCTTGAGTCTTAATCACCCCCACTTTCCTTCTTATCTAAGATCTTGGGGCACTTTCTATCGAGTACCAATAGGCCTTTCCGTCCTCCCGCTGTTGGTCGTTGTTTTTCATGTTTCTTGGACGGTTTGAGCCTGTTCAATGAAATTTTGTTGCTCTGTATGTGAGCATGTGCAATGACAATAAACATATTTCATTCCATCTACTGATCAAGCCACAAATACCCTAAGTCAGCGGTTCTTAACCTGGGTTCGATCAAACCCCAGGGTTTCGGTGACTGTTGTGATGGTTCATTGTGTGATTTTTCTACTCTCCCTGCTCATTTTGTTCACCGGTAAACCCTATGTCTAAAAAATGAAATTTGAAAGAAAAGAAGAAAAAAAAATCCCATTTTATTTTTCAATAAAGAAGGGTTCGGTGAATGGAAACTGGTGAGGTTCAGAACATCCAGTATGGTTAAAAAACAGTTTTGGACTAGCCACCTTTTTACCCTGAGTTCATTATAGTATAACCCAGGGGACACCGTCGACTATGCCAAAATATAGCACATGTAACATAGCCAAAACCAATTTATACTTAATCTTATTCTTTTGATTATAATTACTATCTCATTAAAATTGAGTGTTTTAATTAAAACATTTGTGTCTCATCAACATGCAAAATACAGTAAAAAGTCATGAATCAACACGTGTTTGAGTTGGATTGACTATGTATGTATGAAACTTTTTTCACCATTATGGTAAACCTGCAGAGTAGTACAGTTTATGACCTGGTGTTGTAAATGTATAATCCAGCCTTAAGTGACCTGAAGTCAAACCTGTTTTTCACTCGACGATAAGCCTAGACGACTATATATAAAAGATCCTAGCCCTCTTTTACCCTGTGCATAGTTCAGCAAGGTGTTAATAATGTGGGCTGCCACAATGTATCCCACCACAGCGACAGTCACCGTTTTTTGAAGACCTTTGGGGAAAAGCACGCAAGCTACCAGGTTCCTTCCGATCAAGACTTGAGTGTGCGCTCTCTTTGTAGAAGGGAGTAAGAATGGAGCAAAGCATGAGGGGATGAAAAAGTCAAACTTTTTCGATGTGCTGCACCTTTTCCTCTTTCCATTTGAAGTTCTGAGACACTCTCATTTAAGCATCATCGTGCAGCAACACAGGAGAAAGTGTAATGAATATGTATCAACACAGCATATGGCAGCAGGAGCACTGGGACTAGGTGTGTCCAGAAGGTAGAGTGCTGCCAATGCATTATTCTCCATTCAAATTAGAAGAAGAGAAGCTGAAAGGTGTTCAGCACCTTCTCAGATGGGCCGCTCGCAGAAGAATCAGAAGATGAAGAGGCACCGTTTGAAATGAGCAAAAAGCGAGCGGCTGTCAGGAGTACAGCAGAAAAGCAGTTAAGTTTCCTTGATTTCGATTTTTTTCTCAGCCAACCCAGCGCTCGCTGACACAAACGTGATTAAAAGTGATCTTTCTGACACATTAGGATGCACACGGGAAGTAACCTCCTCTAAAGCGTTCATTATTAGATGCATGACAGACCTGAATATTTATAAAATACGTTTTAATAATTAATTGCAGCAATCTGCTCCTGTAATTCATCAAATTTGCACTTCAACGGAGTATCCGTTTTCACTTTAAAATAATAATAAGAGGAATATGAATGTTGCAGAAATATAAAACGGGCAGCTGGATGCGGCTAGCGAGCGCCCCATGTTCGCTGCTCAGGCTTTCCCCGCCACTCGTCACCAGTTCGAGTCAAATGATATTTTAAGCCCTGTGAAATGCATCCGTTGTTGTTTTGCGTGACAGTTTAGTGAGTGGCTTCTCACAAGTGTCATGAAAATGAAGATGCAGGAAATAAAGTTGGTTTGGTGTAGAATGCAAAAGTAGTTTCTGTGGTTTTTATAAAAAGCTAATTTATTTGTTTGAGTCAACTGAACAGTACTTCCTTCAGTTTACTAAGACCCAAAATAGGCATCACTCTTTTTTTTCCCCCCGTAAAGCTCTGCTTCTTTCATTTTATTTTTCGTATTCTTTTTTTTTCTCTAACCCCTTTTGAAAGAATTGTTTTATCACACCTTCAAACGCAGTCACAGCGCATTCCTCATTCCACTGAACTCCCAGAAACAACATTGTTCCTGTTTCAGGTAAAAACTGCCATGTTTGAATCCACCTCCTATTGAACGTGTTTTTGTTTTTTTATGATGTGGATCAGTTTAGAGTGTGCAAATGATGCGACCTGCAGCTTTAAACAAATGCAAAGTCAACCCAGGTTAATAAAAATATTGTTAAATGTAAAATTCTCTGACGCTATTCTCTTTTTTAAGGCAGACCATTTGATACATCTCAGTAAATAATGTGGCTGGTGAGTATGTATTTCACATTGTATGCACATCGTACACTCATACCCAAGCACACATGCGTGCGTGACAGTCATATCTTACTGACGCTTCCATCCTGCTTGTAATAAAAAAACAACAAATGACGTATCTATGAGGGGGCTCATAACCACGGGGTCTATGAAATCCCACAAGCGGGAAGACTCGTTCTCCTCATTTCCTCCTGCAGTCCTGCAAAGAAACGGGCTTAATCAAACATTAATTAAAATAAAAGTTTTTACAATATCATCAAGAAGAAAAGTCTGTCAGCCTTAGCAGATATTTTAAAGCAGTGGTGTTGGAGGTACTGAAGCCCACTAGTTTCCCACGTGCATTCATCGAACCTTTCTTTATTGAAAAATAAATTGTTTTTTTTTTCCCTCCAAATTCAAGACTTAAGACAAAATGAACAGGGAGAGTAAGTAGCCTTTTCACCTGTCTCTTTTTACCTTGAATTCAAAAAGTGTTTTATTCTTGTATTCCCCATCTCCATGCATCTTAAGGAATTGTTTCTTTAGTTTTGCTAGATAGCTAGTTGTGCTGGGCAAGAATTGCTCAATTTGAGATTGCACATCATGCAGTTAGGACACCGACTTCATCACTCAACTCGGCTCAATATTTATAGAGCACTTTAAAACGACAGCCGCTGTTTTCTTAAGAAGAAACCCAGGGGCAGCAGATATAATGAAAACTGCAGAGTCCCCAGAATTGAGCCCTGTGGAACACCATACTCTCCATTATACATCTGAATTAATATTCCAGATATTAGTCCAAACACTACTTTTTTGCTCGACATATTTAGCATGAAGGGATTAGGATAATTTAAAAATCACTCGACTTACCAACACAACTGCCACAAGTTAGGTTAGGTTAAAAACCACTGGGATGAGCAGGTATTTTTTAAGGCAGGCAATGGTGGAAGTTGTCAGATTTTATTTAATTATTTTCTGATAGAGGAAAGGCCCCTATATCAGGGTGAAGATGGAGGTCAACAAGATGTGATGCACAAACATCAAAGTGTGTAGAAAAACTAAATTGAAAGGTGACTTTGGAAATCAATTAGTCAATACTCGAGGATTTAAAAAATAATAATAATTTACAATAGCTATGCAACCCTCTCCTCTCTTATAGTTAGTCATCAGGGATTTTATTTCTTTATTTATTTATTTCATGTTGGACTGTCTTATTTGCTGTCAAAATGTCTTAAGACTCCTATTAGAGGAATGCCACAGCCGATTTCCTCGTAATGCCATTCACATGCTGCTGAAAGAGGGCATGTCTAAAGATCTAAACAGCCGGCTTTTTAGGCCCCACATTAGGGCTGGTGTGTCATTGATTGACATTATTTGGCCTGACAGGGCCTCCCATCAAGGTTAACCTCATGGACAAAAGTGCTGCCCGCACCAGCACACATTGACGCGTGCCGACGTGCTACGCTCATTCGCTCGCTAACATGCCGTCCAAAAAAAAAAAAAAAAAAGAACCTCCTGTTGAGAGCCGTGATGATGATGGTGTGTGTGTCATCTCCATTGTTGTGAGTATGATGCCAGGTGGAGATTTCGACACTTAATTGATAACTAATGGAGCGGCATGTGCTGAGTTTACCCTGGAGGATTGACACTGTGTGTGTGTGTGTGGGTGTGTGTGTGTGTGTGTGTGTGATAGTTTGCCTTACTCAGCAGTGTATCTCCGGATTGTGGTAAATTAAATATGACCCTGAAAGATTATGACATGGCAGTCAAGGTCACCTGACCTCTTAGACCAGCAGGTAATTGTCTTTTCCATACAAACAGAAAGTGTGTATCAATTGCGCACACACACACGGCATCATCTCACTCTCAACAAGCCACAAAGACAAAGCGAGATCCCCGTGACCAAACTACAAGTGAAGCAGTTAATCTGTACAGATATTAGCTGAAGGGCCCTTGAGAGGTGCACCGCTGAGCCCCCTTCTCCACCGTACTACCCACGATGCCGTGCCGCCGCGCCACACGCCGCAGCCGTGGGACACACACACACAGAAACACAGGAGTTGTCTGCTCATTTACCGTGGCGCTTGCTTCATCAAATTGCACCCCTGCGAACGTCTTGAAAGTGAACGTGGAAGCTGAGGCCCAAAACAAAGCTGCAGGAATAAATTTCCCCTGCTATTCTCAGCAAAAGCCTTTGAAGTGTGTGTGCCAATCGTGTAATTCTGTCAAGCCTGGACTCCTGAAATTGAAGCACTGACAAGCAGAAGCCAGTAATGCACATTTTTGAGTAACAACTAATCTAACGCGTTACTTTTTCCACTCTAGTAATCTGATTGAAGTTCTCCTTTAACAGCCCTAAAAGGTACTTTGTGGGTACATATTTGCTCCTGCATGTAAGTATCAACTTAAAGAGAGAGAGACTAGTGTTAACTTAAACCAACGCCGGTTACAATTAAAGGATGTTGCAGTGAGAAAAAATTAACAAGACTTAAAAAAGCAACACATACTTTACAGTCAAGGTCCCGCATATTGCGAAACGAACACCTGATTCCTAACACTATAAAGTCACACACACAGAAAAAAAAGCTATACATCAAAGAACACATGACAAAGGGAAACACGGATATTGAAAATAGTGAGTTACATTGTGGGAGTATCGTCTCATGGAGTGACATCATCATCAGTCAGCTAAAAAGAAAAATGTCAAGGATCGTTTCACACGGTGCTGTCGAGTGTTTTCGACATACCTTCAGTAACAGTATTCAAAAACAAACAAACAAACTGAACTAAAGAAGATTTTATTTTTTATTGTACTGTATTTTTTTTAAATTGAAAACAGGTAGCAAATTTGTTAAGTGAAATCCTGAGAAGACTCATTTTTATATTAGAATAATTACGATAAGTCAAAAATGTCTTTATTCCATTTTTAATAAAAACAAATCTTAAATGTCATTGTCAAAAACACATTTCCAATTGGCTGAGTGTCATTTTTATGTTAAGAAGAGTTGTCAGTATCGGCTGAATGTAACTATTAAAGTATCGTGTACTCTAACTTAGTTACTTTTTAAAGCACGTAATCAGTAAAGTAAATGAAGTTACTTCTCATAGGAAGTAATCCGTAAAGTATTTAAGTTACTTTTTTAAAGCATGTATTCAATAAAGCAACTAGTTTACATTTTCAAGGTAACTGTGGCAACACAAGTGAAGTCATCATGTGCTTCCAGCTGCAAGTCCAGATTTGATATTTAATATTAACAAGTTAGCCATGTGTGCTGTGAATTACCCAAAGCAGCAAAGAGAATAAAAGTTGGCTGTTTCGGTGCGTGGCTGTCACAACGCTTCTCGTCACTCATGTCAGATCCTTTCTTCGCCCTTAAACCACTTTAGGCTGCTTGTCCTCTGCTCTGGAAAAGACCATAATTACACTGTTTGTGATGAAGCCCAGGGGCGTATTTGTCCTTAGATTTGCCCTCAAGTTCAGCATCTTTTCCTCTTTCCTCCCGCACTTCAAACGTACTGTATATTGTTTTATTCTTCCAGTTTGTGCGTCTTACTTTAGTGGCTGCCTTTGTCTCGTTTGTGTTTTGTGGTGACGTGACGGGAGCGTCCCGCTCGGCTTGAAGGCTCGTGTGTGGTAATAGCTCGTAGACATTGACTGTAAGAAATAGTCCAAACGGGCCCTTTTGGGGAGATGGCACATAATGAGCAAGGTCATATTCTGGAGTGAAAGCAATAAGTGATTTCTTGATAGGTAACAGAAAAAAGAAAAAGAATCAGGCAGATGTGCAAGCAGCTGATTAATAATAAAATAGATGTGTGCGAGAGAGGGACCGGTGAGGGGAGGGTGTGCAAAGAGGACTTTTCGACCCATGTGCGTGTCGCTGTGCGCCAGCATGCATGCATCGATCCTACAGTGGAACCTCAAAAATCCATTAGAAATCCAGTTGTTAAAAAGAACGGGAACAAAATGTTACAAATTGATAGTGATGGAAGTTTTCCACAGACGCACGCACGCACGCACCCTCGCTCCCACCTCTTGTGTTTTTGGAGCTCTTTCTGCTCAGTCATATTTGTGATCAATGTGTCTACTCCGCTGTTATCTTCTTTCATAAAATGAAACAGAAACATGCTGGCAACCAGGGAGCTCCAAAACGAGCAGATTTACATTCGAGTTGGGGAGCGCCGTCCCAGCACCACCTAAACCGGTTCCTTCAGGAAGAGTCTGAGGCTCAGGTGGGCTGGCTGGGCTCAAAATGCTCTGCCAGCCCTTCTACCTCGACTTGTAATCCACCTGCACCCGCCACCCCCAAATACCAACCTTCTTCCACACCCATTTTTACAGCCTCTAAATCCCCACTCCACTAAACTTCCCCTCTGATGTGCCCACCCCCAAATCTTCATCTATCATCTAGTTGGCAATGGCATTGTTTTTAATCATCAGAACCTCCAAATTATTATCGCTTCTGATGCGGCAATTAAAACTTCAGGTCAGAGGCACAACGAGCGGTGATCAGCAACCGAGCTGAGAAGTTTTAATTAGACGATCAGAACCATTAATGCACAAAAAAAAGGTGTGCGCTGGGAAATTAACGGGAACGTCTTAATCAGGGTTAGCGACTCCGAAGAGGAGTCAAGTGAACAGAGAGCAAAAAACAAATCATTTCCGCACCACTGGGACAAAACTCAATTAAATATGGATGCGGAAAAATGGAAATTTCCCGGCATCAGCTTCGCAGACTCTTCGAAAAGTGTAGCAAAATCTCACACAGGGGTTGACGACCTCGCTTATTGTTATTCTTGTGTAATAAAAATGAGAAAAGGGGCCAGATGCTGGGGTCCGGGCATCGTGGCACATCAGTGGCTTTCCGCTTGACTTCCTTGCTGAGGAGAACAATTTCAAACACTCTGCCTGTGATGGGCGCCGTGATTTGGATAACACACACACACACACACACACACACACACACCTCAAAGACGCAGCCCAGGTTCAAGGAGGTACACACTGATTGATTTATCCACCCAAGGTTCATAAAGTTATAAGCTAAAGCAAATCTCAGTTGCATCATGTAAAATAATCTTCATCTCACAGACCCTGTTTGTATTAATTAAGTTCAGATATTGCTTACTTATTTGCCTCTGCATCGTTCATATTAGACCTCAGCAGGAATATTCAACAAACACACATTTAAATGCTTTTATGGGGTAAATGCTGAGTGCGCATTTGGTGTGTTCATGACACTAAAGTGGGTCTTCATCAACATCTACCACTCTTATTCAGACAATAAAACTCACCGGCCGCACAAACAAAATATAGATTTACTGTCTACACATGGGCTTTTATAGCAGCACTGCACAAGAACATCTACATGTAAATGTTTGCACACAAGGCATAGTTTTTCCACTATAATACTATATATATATATATATATATATATATATATATATATATATATATATATATATATATATATATATATATATATATTAGGGGTGTAAAAATTAGTACATTCATTTAAAGTTCCATTAACGCCACACATTTTTTAGACTCGCGAATAATTACCTCTCCTTACATGGAAAGCCTACACTGGGGGTATTACAGTCACAACGCAACAGACACATCCACGTCAAAATTTAGCATTAATAAATTCAATAATAATGCATATATTTGAGGAGACTGGGGTCAAGTTGTGTTTTACAATTTTAAAAATGTGCAGAATTTCACAAGTTACTTCATGTTAAAGATTAGATAGCTCTTAATATGAAAAGGAAAATGTACTGAGCTGTCGCCAACATCTTACAAATGCAATTAGGCCATCTAGTGGAAGAAAAATGACTTCAACATAAATCAATATCACACACGTTTTTTACAGTACAGTACAGTACATTTTTTAAATTTTAACTCAATTTTATGAATAATTCTGAAATTAGGGCAGCAATAAATAAAATATGCAGCCATATTTCTATTTAACATTTTTCCCCACTTTTATGTTAACAAGAGTATGAAAAATGTTGTAAAAAAATGGTTTGTACATTTAGAACAGATCATTTCTAAAAACTGAAAATGAGCTATTAATCGTGAGTTAATTATTGAAATCATGCGATTAATTACGATTAAATACGATCGCCTGACACCCCTAATATATATATATATATATATAATTGGACCCTGAAGTCACAGAGGTAAAGCCGCGACCCAACTCGTCACAGTCATCATTAAAATTCTTGCATCCTTTACTCGAAAGCTGCCTTGATTACAGTCTGTGCGCGTTCACACGGATAATGCGCTTCCAACAGTGTTATTAGGATTTGAAACGCCACTTGATTGGGCGTGATATCATTCTGGCACACAAACAGAGCGTCTACATCAAAAAAAAGGAAAGAAAGAAACAAGACCTTTGGGGAGTTGTTTGTCGGCTCGGCAGATTGTTGAGCGTCTCTGAAAAGAAGCAGGGCTTGAAAAGAACTTTGTGACTCAACTCGAATAGGAACCAAGCCCATTTCAAGCATTTCAAATAGTTTCCTGTCTTTTTGCTCAGGTTTTGGCCTTATACAGACAAGAAACGGTGCTTGTCCTTTGCTCTGCGCTCTTTCCAGTAAAAATAGTGTCACACTTAACATAAGCAGTTGGAGAAATTAGGTTCAGATGTTGTGTTTGACTTCAACTGCCTTTTTTTTAACACACAACCCGACTGAGCTGTCAGCTCATTGACAATTAGCACACCAGAGTGAAACAAAGTGTAAATACGACCAAACGGCATGACAGCCTTGTTTTTCTTTCTGATATTCATTAATAAGGCAGAACGCTTAGTGGACTCACCGGGAGGTGGAGGAGTCGCTCCCGGGGGGAAAAGTTGTTCTTTCATGATGGTCCCCTTAGATTTGATATCATTGTACGCCATCATGCACACAAACGACTTGGGGTAAACAACTTTAGTGTTACCATAGCAATCTGTAATGTAAGCAAAGGGCAAAAAAGCTGCTGCGGACAGAAACCTCAGCATAAATAATACTGAAGACAGCTTCTATAAACCATCCAAGCTTAACAGCGTCCTCCTTGGGGGCTTTTAAGTAAGTTCTGCTCACGTTCTTTGTTGGTAAAAGAAAATCTCACATAAATAGTCTCTCGTAGAGAGAAACAACTGTGCAGGGGTCATTTTCTATGAGGATCCAGAGATGGCAATGCAAAGGAATAGGTAGTTAAAGCATGAAATACTGAACACGGTAACAAAAAAAAAAGGGAAAAAAGACCTCCACTGCAACACCCAAATGACCTCAATCTTCCTTGGAGTGTACTTGTAAAAAAAAGAAAAGAAAAAAAGTTGGAAATTTATGTCTTCCACTTCCTAATAGTTTTTCCAGCTGATTTTGTTTCTGTTGCACCCCCGCCCTCTGCCCCCGTTCAAAAAAAAAAATTGCTGTCCTCTAAAAGGTTACCCTTTCAGCCCCGCTTGCAATTGTCTAACACTAATTTGTTGGTGTAATGTGCCGTTGCTACTTGCCCCCACCCCCGGCTCTCAAAACGACATCATTCCTGAAGTCATTGTTTCACTGAGGAAGTGTGCAATGTAAATACAGTAACTGAGAAAGCATGTGTGGCGAGCGCCGCTTGCATTGTCCGCTGACGGGGTGATTTGTACACTCCCTCCAATGGTATATCCTCTAATGATTCTTTGCAAAAGAAAATGAAAACAGGACTTTATGTTGCGGCAGCGTGATTTACATAATGCCGGCAATGGCTCACGCGTGATTGTGTTGCGTTTTATGGCCCGGGGAAAATGAAGTGGCTTGCACTTGTTATAGAAAGTCAATTGAGTCTTAAAGATAGAACTTTGCAACCTATGATATCATGCATTCCTCTCCAGTGAAATTGTGCGCATATTATGTTAGGCGAGATGCAGAGTCAACACAAGCAGAATAAATATCCGCTTCAGCCCGGCTGCCGGAACTTTACGTGAAATGAAAAAAACAGATCACAACTTTTAAAAATATCACGAATGCCGCGTTGCTCCTTCGTTATTTACAGCCTCGATAAAAATCTGGCCTTGAGTCAGAGTCTGCAAAATGCCGTGGCAAGGTGAACTTTGGTGGCTCTGGAAATAAAGCGAAAGGTAACAGAGTGCACTTTCTGCCCTAAAAAGGTAGCTCGGGATGTGGAATGCCACAGGCAGCTGTTCCGGCCTCATCAGAGGACATGTTATAAAGATAGCCCCACTTGGGTTGAAATAATGCCACCCGTTCCCGCCCCAAAGCACACTCTATCACACTCTATTGTTCAGAGAGGCCATCCTGGGGGGACTCGGCCCATACCGTACGTGCATTCCGCATGTCAGGCGCGCTTACTTGCTGCATGTTTTTGCATGACGTGCCACTGTCACGTTAGATGTCAAACTTCAAACGTCAGGACCCAGAACAATGTTTTTCGTCATAATCATACAATTCATCAGTTGTGTTCGTAATCATTTGTTTTTATGACTTTATTAATACTCATCTTGGCTATTCAATTCTACACGCTGTCCTTTTAAAATTGCATGAAATAAATGGCAAAATTCTGTTCTTCTTATTTCGCATTTCTCATCCATGATTGTAAAACGGCCACAAGAGTTGAATACCAGTATCAGCTGCCTTGACGAGTATCGATCACTTGAAATAAGGCTAAGAATCAGCTCGATACTGATACCTCGTATTGGTACTCACCTATTCTGAGCTGGTTGCTTTCAATGATTTTTTTTTTTTGACCAAAAAAGGCTTTTCTTTTGGTCACTCCACATCCAAAGTGTTTTAAAACTGTGTCCCGCTCCCCTCTCTCAGTGGAAGGACCGTACCACGGCCTCTTGAGGAAGATAACATTTCAGTGTGTCTATAGCGCTGTCATGTGAAGGATTATGTCGCCCGCTTGTACTGTAGTAGCATAGTGGGTTAAGGGCTGTGTGGGGGGGTGATACATATCTGTCTGTGGTTTCAGCTGCCACTGCTCTTTTCTCCTTGTTTTTTTTCCACCACCCTGAGCTGCCAGTGGAGGTGCCACTTGGAAAGATATGTACAGTATCTGCGTGTCCTCACTCTTGTGCTCTTTTAAGTGCTTTGGGGGTTATTAATAGCGGCAGTTACCATTCAATGTCCGTTGTTTTTCCATTGTGATATTTGAAATCCGATGTTGTTTGCAAGGAACCTCACAGTTCGCCTGCTGAGCGCTCGTCAACCCGTGACACTTAATCGCCTATTTTTTGTTTTCCTTCTCCTCCCTCAGCTGAAAGGAGTTTATGCACTGAAACGACCTCAGGAAAACCCAAGATGGCCGCCAAAAGGAAAGGTGGCCTAAAACTCAATGCTATCTGTGCCAAGCTGAGCCGCCAGGTGGTGTTCGACAGTAACTCGCAAAACGCAGAGGGCGACCAGAGCGTAGCCGAAAACAGCGAGCGCGGCAGTTCCCACTACGATGACAACGAGAGCAACTTCCCCGAGAGCCTGAGCTTGAGTCAGAGCCTGGAGGAGGACCAGAAGAGACGCGAGGCCATTGAAAAGTGGGTGAACGGCGAGTACGGCGACGAGCCGCTGGCGCCCGAGGGCGGCGACGACCAGGAGCACGAGCTCCAGGACGCCGACGATGAAGACGCCCCTCCCGAAGGCGTCTACATGGTCCAGCCAAAAGGCTGCAGCGACGAGGAGGACAACAACGGCGAGGAGGCGGAGCCCTTGGCCGGCTCGCAGGATGGCAGTTACCACAACGACAAAGATGCTGACGACAGGCCTTCCAAGCACGACGCCTACATGCCGCCGCGCGAGGCCCCGAGCCGCCAAGCACCTTTCTCCTCTCCAGGTACATTTGAGCTGATCAACCTCACTTTGCCCTTTAAAACATTCCACTTTAGAGTATTAGGGGGCAAAGGCTCAAACTGTGCATGTGTGTAAGAGAGAGCGACATTGCCACATGCACATAAGCTTAAGTGTGCCCATTATTGGAGAGAGACACTCTAGAGTTGCATTATGAATAGTCGATGACATTATTACCCTAAAGACGGATTCAACTGGCGTGCTGGAGGGCGAACATAGGAACTTGTCAGTGTGTGCTAAACTGTATGAAGAACTTCATAAATGGAGTAGGCTTACAACGGCAGGCAGTTGTAGCAGCTGTGCGTGGTCAAGAGCACATGGCGGGGCCGGGCTAAGCTTCATATTACACTCAGGATTACATATTGAGTCTTTGATTGTCCCTAAGCTCACTAAAGTTAGCCACTGCTGCACCATCAGCTTCTCTTCGCTCTGCAAGCATTATTATCTACTGAGGGATCGTCAATAAAATCTTGGCCTTCCCTTTAAATTACTCAAAACGAAGATACTTGGAAGAAATGTTGTACTTGATCTGTTCCAAGGGTCAAATGTTTTTGTACAGGTTCTACTTGAACAGACTTTTTCACAAAACAGGAATAGGTTTAGCACTCAGTAAATGTAACGTTTCATTCAATTGTGTAATAAAGGGCTAATCCGTTTGAGCGGGGATTGGAGTTTAAAAAACGGGGGAAAAAAACCCATTTAAACGAGAGGTGGCAAAATTAATCGAATAATCAACAACTATAATCCTCAGACTTCAGCCTCTTCTTGGAATTCTTGCAGTCCTTCATCAGACTAATTACAATGGTCAACACACATTTTGTTGTCTTTTAGAATACAGCAATGTGATATCCCCGAATCTGACTGTGACATTGATTTTTCCCAATTGGCTCTACTTTTTGAGATATTCTATATTTTTGTTTTTAAAAAAGTGCTAAAAATACACAAATTTTGATGCAGGTGCAGACGACAAACGACATGCGCTGAATCATATTCGTCGTTTGTTGACAGGGAAGGCGATTGTGCACGCCAGCCGGCGACATGGGGCAATTGGTAATATTATTGGTAATTACCAGGCAAGCGAAAATTCTGAAAAAAAAACACATGCAAAAAAGGAGGATGTTAAAGCACAAACACTACCTTTAGTAATGGTTGAAGTGCATTTTTTAAATTGTAAAAGAACAATAATTATCAATTGTTTAATTGTCAAAAAAAATCCATATCTCAAAAACTATAGCCAATTTAAAGGAACAGATGTAATTTTTGGGACTTAGCAGCCCAATATTATCCAGAGCCATTAAAATTGCTTTTTCACTTGAAAAAAAGAAAAAGAAATGTTGGCTATTGTTCTCTTTTGTGTTTAATGAAAGTAAGACATTTGTAAACATCTGTTTTTACTTTGGAAAACAATGACCGAGCCAGTAATGGAATCCGTTTCACAAAAGTTGTTGAGTAATAACACACAACCCTCGCGTGTTTGCTTAACTGTTGTTTAGTTGTTGTTGTTTTTTGTTATCACTAAACAATACTTAATAAAAAACAACAATTGGTTTATAAATAATAATGGGAGAATATGATTTTGTAATACAGCAATCTTTAATGCCAAATAATTGTTGGAATAAGCAATACAATAATTGATTTTTTTTTTTTTACTAATGATAGCCCTAATAAAACATAAATTATCTCTTAAAAATGTACGCTAAAAAGTAACATTGCAGAATTGAAAACTAAATTCAAGATAAAATGCTAATGACAGAAATGTCTACATTAAAAAAAAAACACGCTTCTCAGGGGAAAACAAGCTTGCGTGGTTTTCATTTTTATGTTCTTGTTTGTCAATATTACTAAATATGTCTAAATGAGCACATAGCCCTTACCTCCACGATTGTGGTATTAATGTAACACTTCATTTTGTTTCCATCAGAGTTCCTCTTTGGTGATTGTAAGTAGGTCATCTATACTTCTGTGTTTCAGCTCATCACACAATAAAAAAAAAAAAAAAAAAAAAATCTCTCACTTTCTCTCCATCTCCACTTTTGTTCAAAGGCTGATGCGCAGTGCACATAATTATGCATATAAACATAGTGGCTTAATTATCTCTCACAACATCAGTGACAATGTAATTAACAAACATTGCAAGATCAATGAGAGAAACTGTGACCTTCAAAACATTTAACTCCTCACGCTGAGGCATCGTGGATTTCCTATCAGCACAGAAGCCCTCAATACTTTTCAAGATAATTTAGATGTCGAATGGGAGTCCCCGTCCGTCCGTACACGCCAGTCAACAGGAAATAAAAAATGTGCCAAATAAGTGTGTGTGTTTGTGTGTGTGGGGACCAAATAAGTTTGAGCAGGACTCCCATTTGCAATTTTAGGTCGGCTGTAAAAAGTGTCTACATATTTTAGTCTATTTCGGAGGCCTTTCTAAGTACTGCCTGATGATTAAGAGCAGGCATAATGTATGTTGCAATTTAAAAATCCCAAAATTGAAAAGCAATAGCAGTTGGATTTAATTGACAAAAGAAGTGTGTTTAGTTATTTTGGATATGTGAAATGGTCTAAAACAGAAAATAGAAAACAGATTCAGGATCCCTGCTGTAGTTTTGAATGAATGTTGATGACATCAGGGGTGTCTAAATTAAGGCCTGGTAGTCATCCATTTTTAAGTGGTCCGTGGCATATACTAAAACTGATATTTTGCACACCACACAATGCACGTTCAAAAAAAAGGGTGGAAGTGGGCAGTGTGAGTAGGTGTCATATATATGGGTGGGGGTGGGGTGTTGCAACACCCACATCCCATGGGTGGAGGGGGGTTTGTGGAGAGTACCAATAGCTACTACTGGTAAATGGATTTGATACTTTATGCCGTAGAACTTTTCTAGATGTGCAAGGATTGAAATAAAGTATTTATCATTAAAACAGGAATACTTTCACTTCACAACACTGTAGTGAATAAAGGTAATACATTTTTTTAAACAAACATGGTTGACTCCACTCTCTGCCCCATGTCAAAGTTTTTTGTTTTTTTTGATAAATGGCAATAATGATTGTCAAGTAACTGTTTTTAAAATGGTCTTCTTATTACAGATTGCTCTTGTTTTGGTTCTGACTGTAGAGATGGGATTCGGCTGTTATTCACCAGCAGTGGATATAATATGGTTGTTTATAACGACAGCTGCAAACCACCTCAAAATCTTGAAAAATCCTTAATCACTTTTAACAGAACATTGTAACACAAAACCATTTTTCAAAATAGCTATCATTTCACAGACATTTTCCAATTTTTTTATTTTTTTTATTACTTATAATACTGTACAGTATATCCTTATCCTTCTATGGCAGCAACGCATAGTGTCAGGCTGAACTATTAAATTCCCCTTCCTTTAGGTGCCAAAAGCAAAAAAAAATCATCCATCCATTCTCCAAACCGCTTAGCTCTACAGTTATTGCTTGAGATGCTACACAAAGTCAGATGTTCAATAAGCCAAAGCTGATAAATATATGTGATAAAAACAAATAAATAGATAAATAAATAAATGAATAAATCATCCTCGTTATAACACACTGCTTGTGCACGCACTCCACACAACTCTGTACAACATTGTTAGCACTGTTGCTAGCAAAAAGTGTCCTAGCTGGTCCACCAATTTTACGGCTCGCTAATGTGGTTGATCTGTAGTCACCATAACAATGACAAAAATGCTACTCTCAGTATTACAAGCTGATGCTGCATCCCCCCCCCCCCCAAAAGTTGCATAATGCTTTTATAGATACTTAACATTTAATGCAACAATGTAAAAAAAAAAAGTCCATATCTGTTTTAAACAAGTGGTTTACATTGTGCAGGTATGATTCCAAAGTGACAAGCCTGCTAATGTTCCGACCCTAGATTAGTCCATATATAGCCACTAGCGTGCACCTTTATCATCAGCGACACCTCTGCCTCTCGTCCCGTTTGCAGACCAGCTATGCCACACTGATGCCCATATTTGGCTTGCCTAAAGGAGATATAATGCCCATCTGTTATCATATTTGCGAGGGAAAATGTGGCCTAATTGTCTCCAATATAGACAAGGCAGGTCTGTGTCTTGTTGCGTTTTCAAGTGTAAAAGATGGGAAGATTTTACAGTGACACCAAAGAGAACATTCAGCTGGTAAAAGAAAACTAATGACTGAAGATTTGTATGTTGTTCACATTAGAAGGGATCAATAGAACCTTAACTGTCAGTAGGAAACAGCCTGATAGGGCTTGAGTGGGAAAAGTCATTTGCGCTGTGTTAAAAAAAAAAGAAGGTTATCTCCTGTGTGTGGCAGCCCTAATCCTTGCAAGCTAACATCATTTGCCTTTCACTGATAGCATGGTCACATGGCTCCCTCTCTAAATACACTCCTTGCTCTTTTTTTGTCTTTCACAGGCTGACGTTAATACCGTAAGTCAATAAAATACTTGTAAAAAGCATGTTGGCCCCACCACAAATGACATATATATAGGTTTTATACAATACTCGCTCTGACGTAAAAAGAAGACATTATTCAATGTCAATAGAGATTAATCATAACAGGGTCAATGTTTAGTTAAGTGATTATCATATATGTTTAATTTTCAAATTGGCAATTTGGCGATAGGCTTTCCATCCAAAGAAGGTGATTGAAACTTTTTCATTATATCTCAAGTAGTCCAACGGAGTGCCATGTTGTGCCGCATAACCGGGTGGTATGGGTTGGTCTATCCTAACTTTAGAGTTATATGATCCTCTGCGTCCTGAAACGACCTGAAAAAATACAGCAGCACTAAAGTCCATTCAAACAGAGTTAGTCACACCTGTTGCGAAGGTTTAGTATGTGTATTGAAGCACATTTAAATGCTGTCAGCCTGTTACCCGTGCAAAAATAAAATAAAAAAGGGTGATGGCCTACATGAGGCAACTCCAGTTTCAGTTTATGTGAAAACATTTGATCAAATTATCTATAGCCGGCTCATTCATTCATCCATTCCTCTTAAATGTTTCATGGCCTTTTCGATCCACCGGATACTCTTTCACACTGATCCACCACGCAGAAGAGCGACCCCAAAGCAGTGGGTGGAAATTTGGGGATTATTTTACATGCTGCTCAGGAGATGTGAAAAGCAGAGCACAGCAACTCATTTAGCAATAACTGAGAAATTGGAGACAGGAGCTGAAATATTTGTGTATTAATTACACGAGTGGTAGGCGGTATTACCTCTGACCAGCTTAAGTGCGCTCTGCGGCTAAAAAAGCAATAAAGCACTTTTTCAATGCGTAATGGGTAGACATGAAAACTTTGTAGCAAAACATTTTACAAAAAGTTCAGCACTATTGTATGTAGGCTGTATGTAGAGATAAAAACTGAAGTTTAGTTGTTTTTGTTGTTGTTGTTGTTGTTGTTTTTGGGGGGGGTAATCAATCAGCCGTCTTATACGTGAGTACACACAAGACTATGAACATTTGTCACATTGTATAGATGGTATGAGAAACATCAAATATACAAGTGAATGTTAGTTTAAAAACTATATGGTAATTAAAAATCCAATATATTAACAAATCTGACTTTGACAAAAAAAAAAGTTTTTTATATGCTGTTGGCTGCTAAAAATTGGACGGTGGACCACAAAAGTCCCCTGAGCCGTAGTTTGGACACCACTGCCCTGGAATATGTAGTTTTTGTCCCATAGCTGATCATGAACTTGTTCTTTTTTAGACAACACACTTATGAGGGACTTTTTGGGCGGAAAGAAAGAAAGAACACAATAATTTTTCACCTAACGCATTTGTGTTTTTAGTTTGCCGTGAATTGATTTAGATGCCATCAGAAGACAATAAGCCGGTTTAAAAAAATCTCCAAGGTTTGTGTTGATTGTTTGCTTCATCAAGTCAACCTGCAAATTCTGCAAGAGCGTAACGTGAAACCAAAACAGGAAAAGTGCTACCTCAGACTGCTTGTTGACTGTTTGTCAAATGCAAACAAAAAAACAAAACAAAAATATGTTGTAACGCCGTTGTGTAAACTTTGTCAGGTCGGAAATAATAAGTATCCAGTATTTTAGTTCATCAAATCATATTTTTGTATGTATCTTATATGTACTTTTCAGTTCTGGATAATAATCTTCTAAAACACTGATTCAGTGTTGTAAAATGCTGGACTGATGGGAGATTGAGGAAGCGGTTGTAAAAGTTTTACATGTCAAATATGATCTTCTTACTGTTTCAGGAGAAGCATCTGCCCTTCGAGACTATGCAGCCAACACAATGACCGAGTTTTTGGGAATGTTTGGCTATGATGACCATCATATGCGAGATGATCTTAGCAGAAAGCTCAGCTTTGAGAAGCCCAAGGCCACTACCTCAGACCCCTCAACCCTCAGCAGCGAAGAGGCCTCTCGGCGAGCCCGCTTTTCCAAGTATGAAGAGTACATCCGAAAGTTGAAAGCTGGTGAGACCCTACCTTGGCCCATGCATGCTTCCCCACCCAAACCAGATGACCTCAATTCAAAACTGTCCCAAGACAAAAGTCCAACCATGCTCCAGACCTCGGGTGGCCTCCCAGCAGCCGACGCTCAGATCTACCCCACGAGCTTGGATCACAAGCAGCAAGGGGCAGCTCCATTGGCTACCGCACAGCCATCTAATCCTTCTCACTTGCAGAACATGGCCTCCCGGGCATCCAAATATGACTTCTTCATTCAGAAACTTAAAATGGGTGAGAGTATCCAGCCCAATGGTAATGCTTTTAAACGACCCTCCAAATATGACCTGGAGAACGTCAAGTTCCTGAACCTTTTTAAGCCGGGTGACGGTAACCCTGACATGGGCGGGGCCATTGCCTTTAAGACTGGTCGAGGTGGTCGCCCTTCCAAGTATGACATCAGAACAATCCAGAAGCTTATGCCAGGAAATCCCGAAGGCTCGCTGATGCCCAACATCCTTGCAACCACACCGGGTAACACTGGAGCGCCCGGTGTCCCCACCACTGGAGCGGCTGGGGCCAGCATCGCACCAGGTCTCACCGTGGACCAGACGGGCCATATAAGCTTCACCACATCTGACTACCTGAAGTCCAGCTTTTCCAAAACTGACTCCATCACCACTGGCACTGTGTCCTCTGTTAAGTAAGTCTGTTCATATATTCCTTTTTACTGAAGTGTGTCTTACTTCCATACCCTTTACAAGTTCATGAGATGGTGAGAAATTATGCCAGCTGACTTGCAATATACAGGGAGTCCTCGAGTTACGTTGGACGCGACCTACGTAGTTTCGACTTTACGGCACCCATGCCTCGTCCGTAGAACCTTCTTTTTCGTTAATTTCCCGCAGTAATTACACCATTTTAAAGTTATTTAAAGTTGTCTTGTTGTTACCTCCATCAACGGACGTCCATCAAGCTGGTCGGCTCGCCATCAAGCGTGTCACATTTCCGTGTTTAAGTTTGAATTAGCTTTCCTCTGCCGTCCATCAGCAATGAATGTGGAAGCACAAACTATTGGTTAAGGCTCTTCCAGGTTGTGCAAATATGTTTTTTTTAAATTACTCTACAAAGTATTTTGATGTAAATATCGACTTAAGTGGGGAAATCCGACAAGTCGAAATTTGAGTTACATCGCCAGCGTAGGAACGGAACTCTGCCGTAACGTGAGGACTCCCTGTAGTGGATGGACAAATCCGGGTTCGCATATTCGTTGGAAGCTCAGTTACAATTATTACTTCTCAAAGGAGAAGCTTGGCGCTCCTGTGAGCTCACACACACGTAACTGCTACAGCAAGTCAGTTTGTCCAACGTAAAGGTAATTGCTACCTCGGCTGAAGCCAACAGCGCTGTAGTGTGAAATAGTGCATGGAGCCCAATAGGACGGCGACATGATGAGTTGCGAAGGCACATGAAGTGTTTACTCGCTGTAGAGGCCCCTTGGAGACTGATTTAGCACAGTCATTGCAAAGTGACTGACTTGGTTCATTTAGGCTCGGGTGTAACAACCCTCCCTTTAATTACTTTGGAGTCACGGCTAACCTACTGGCGAGTCACAGGGGCACATGCAACGCTGTCTGAGGAGCACACTTTAAAGCAAGCGAACGAGAGGTAGGCTTGTGTGCCCTACCGGTACCAAACCACTGTTTGATTAGTTTTAATCTTGTTTCTGGTTAGCTGGGAGCTATCAAAGGCAGCGTTCAAGAGCCCTCAGGCGCGTCTCCCTCAGGGTCTGGCCTTGGTTGGATCGTGGCTCACAGGAGCTACAAGCTTGGCTAACTGACCCGTTTAGTGCGAGACATGGTCTGGCAGGACGTCCTCCCCTCTGGGCCAGATTAACCCCAGGTCATTCCCCATGTGGAGCTTCACATGGAACTAAATGCCGCTGCTGAGGGGGACCAAAGCTGCATTATTGCTGTCATCCTACAGATAGTACTGCTACCTTACAAAGGGAATCTTATCTGCGGTGGGAAAAAAAAGACTATCCATTTAAATCCTTTCAAAGTTGAATCCGTTGGATATCTGTATAGTCCCATAAAGAGGATAGAATTTTCTTCCACCAGCGCATTATCCAATTTTGCATATAAGCACTCACCAAAACACCCCCATAAAAGATTAATGTCCTTTTTGCTCATGCATTTCTCCTTCCATTGGCTGAAAGGCCATGCATCAAATGTGTGCTCCTTCCATCTCTGATTCATATGGCACAGGAAAATGCTGCTCTGCCGCGAGAAAATGTGAATTGATAGTCAAAAGTTTCCGCAAGTAAATATTGTGTCACTTTGTGTTTATTAACAACAGGCAGCCCAAAGCTGCCATTAATCCTGTCCCTTTTGTGTTTCCTGCGGCATTAGGAATGGCCTGCCACCAGATAAACCTGCCAACGAGGACGTCAACCTCTACCAGAAATACATCGCCAGGTATGCAAATCCTTCCACGGGCCATGCTAAGCACCGATGAAACAATGCATCCAAACAGAGACAAAGCATTTCCCCTTCCGCTGATGGTGTTTTATTCAGTGGTGTAACTAGATTCTGCTATGAAGATGCTCCGCGTGCAGTGAATTGATTAAGAAAGGCTTCAATTTATGTGGCGAGCGGGATGAAAGGTAATGAAAAAGAAATGGGTTGATTGTGCCTGTGACTGTAAATGTTTGAATACATTCCCGCAGTGCGTATACTGTGTATACAGTATGTGCTAAAACCCAGCTTTCATTTGACATAGGAGAAAAGCTCATTATTGGCCAGTTCCACTTAATTTTTAAGATGCATTAAAACAACTTAGTTCAGTGGTTTCTTTACCTGGGTTCGATTGTGGTTCGATGAGTCTCAGTCTCAGGGGTTCCGCGGAGGTCAAGACACACACACACGTTTCAAGTGATTTGTGATCATCATTGTCTGCAGATGATCACACAAAATTGCTTGGCCTATCTGTGCTGCAGGGAATTTGGTGCGCTCAGTAGTCGACTTGTGGCTGCATAATTCCTTCTAGATTCAAATTCAAGATGTATTGTCATTGTCACAGAAAACAACTAAATCAATTTTATTAATTAAATTTGGAGCATCAACAATGCAAGATGTAAAATGTCCACAAGTGCATAAGCCACACCTTTATTATTGTAATCCCTTCATACAATGTTGAGCAAAAAAACAAAGTGGTTGAATGTATAACGGGTCGTACGGTGTTCCACAGGGTTAAATTCTGGGGCCTGTGCTGTTTTCATTGTATCTGCTACCCCTGCGTTCCATCTTAAGAAAACAGCGGTGATTGTTTTAAAGTACTCTACAAATATGGAGTTGAGTAATGGGAGTCAGCCTCCTAATTGCATGGTTTGCAATGCCAAGTTGAGCACAACTAGCTATCTAACAAAACTAAAGGAACACTTCCTTAGAGACTTTCTGAGGCAGTTTTGATTTATTTTCTTTAGGTATGCCACTCAAGTGTTAAATGCACTCTTGTAAAAAGTCAATTGCAAAAGAAAAAAAGAACAAATCAGGGAATGAGAGGTGTCTTTCGATGGCCACAGAACAATGCCTGCCCCTCTGTTTTGTTCTGGCTTCATTTAGGGCTGATGCTCAAAGGTGATTATCACTTGTTTGTTTATTCCGTCTAAAAAAGAAAGAAAAGCAGCATTTGAAAAGCCGAAGTGGCTTTGGCGTTAATGATTACTTCTCCAAGCCATAACATGAAGGGCACAAATCAAAGCCCTGGCACTGACACACACACGCACACGCACAAAACCTCTTCCTTGGACTGATTACATTTTGCAAGAAGATTTAATTAAGGAATTTTTAATGAGGCTTCTGCTGGCACTGCCAAGAACTGTTTTGATATTTGCACTGCATAATGCATAAAATTTGTCTAAACATCTCGGCAGTTGATGCACGGGGAGGCTGCAGATAAGCTCAGATACAGTTTCAATTTCCGTGTCGGGTTGGGTTGGAGGGAAAGAGAAAGGAGGGATGGAAAAATGGGAAAGGAGAGCTCATAAAAAGGGCAAATGTAGCACAGAGCGGGAGGGAGGTAGGAGCGGGGGAGGCTCCTCCTTGGAGCTAATGAGCGCACACGACTACTAAAACTAGCTTTGTACATGTGTTTGCACCCTAAAAACAAAAAGTTATCTAATCCCCTCGCCACAAAACATTTGACGCTTGCCTGGTAGTGTTTAGTCGCACTTTTCCCCTCTTGCAGCCACGAATGGCCTCGCCACTTTGATCTGTGTCTCTATTGTAACTGGAGATGCGCTGCAATCTCTGCATCGTGGCCATATTAATATTTAATCTGCAGCTGAATAGCGCCGGCCCATTAGGCCCCCTGACGCGGCAAGTGGGAATTGTCCAGAGGCAAAGTGATACAGCTGGGCAATGAGCAGAGAGGTGGGCCGCAGTCTCGGGGGGCTCGCTGTGTTCATAAGGACGGACGCCTGTGAAAGACGAGTGTATAGAAAGCACAAATGTTTGGGACATGTGTTGGCTTTATTGCTTTTTAAAGCCCCTCCTCTATTTACTTCTATCACAGGCGCAAACCCACTTTCACATGCATGCATCCAACTTAAAAAAAAAAAAAATTGTGGATATGGCGTTCAATTAGCTTAATGAACTCTGCAAAGTGATCTGTAAATGCAGCTCTGGGATAATCTGAACAAGGAAAAAACAGAAAGCGAGATGGGAAAAAAAATATTACTTAGTCCCCTTCACTCCCCCTAAACACACTCACACACACACACACACACACACACACACACACACTCCCTCCTCTTGCACTAGCAGATGGAGTTCTTGGCAGCAGCGGTGCAATGTTTATTTGTGTGTTTTCACTGGTAATTGGAGGATTTTAACAGTCATCATCGTCTGGCTTATAATCAGCGCCATAAAGTTGCTGTACTGTAGCAGGCAGCAGCAGCCTTTTTCGATCTAGACATGAAGAGATAGTGACGGGAAAGATTAAAGTTTAAAAAAAAACAGCATGCTGTTTCTACTTCTCAAAATACGAGAGCCTTTCCTCCCAAATAATGCAATAATGACATCGATTTGACAAGGATTTTCACAGCGTCGAGACATAAAGCATCAGGGGGCTTCGGTGTGTGTAATAAGTGTGTCTTAAGGCCGCGTTGGCAATAAATGGAGATAATTTGGCAGAAATTGGTGTGACAGACTGGTAAATTGTCGCCGCAGTGTATGGAGTCGGTTGTGAGAGCAGCGGCACTTTGAAGGTGAGATGAGCGTCATGCCTTTGAAAACTCGCTCACCTGTTTTATTGCAGCCACTTTCACTGTTGACAGGCTCTTTGATAGCCTTTATTGTCACACATCTGTCCGAAATGGAAGGCCCCTCCTCGACCCGCTCTTACAGTATGTACAGGGGAGAAATCATACAACCAAAAAAATAACATTAGTCGTCATCACGCAAAGGGTCAAAGTGCAGAGGTATGGGCCTGGGTTTTGCTAAAAGCACACCAGCTCGGTTTGAAAATGCACGTCTTTTTAAACAACTGACGACTCATCTTGCTGATGGAATCAGGAAACAAACGTTGCTCATCCTATCGTCCGTCCTCACCTCAATGCTAAGCTGCATCCACGTTATAACCACGGCAACATACTAGTTGAGCTGAATTTTGCACAAGATACACATTACACTGTATTTTCTACATAGTTAAATAAGTCATCTTTTGGTCTTCTTTTTGTGGATTGTGGTTACGCAAACTGCATACAAAATTAATCTGCCAACAAGCCCCACGGCACAGTTTGCGTGTCTATTGTCACAGTGTGGCCTTTGTTTTAAGAAAAAGAAACCACATTGGAACTTTGAAAATGGGATAACATTGAATTGACTGTAAAACACAATAATCTTCAACTCTGTGTTCCCCACACTTATTGTTGCTCCTTTATTTTTGTCATTACATATTTGCCTTATACTTTAGTGTGCATGTGCATCATGATGGCATTTTACTGGTGATAACCAGGCTGTGGCAATTGCATTTCTTTTCAGGGACGATGTTCCCGATAAGTTCCTGATAAATTCCACTGATTAGCTGTAGTAAGACTGTAGTAAGAAGAACTGAATGCGATTGGACTCATCTACAGCTTGCAGTCATGCCTTTTCCTTTCATATTTCAGTGTATGTCAGTATTATAAAATGTTCATAGAAGAAGCACATTTCAGTCAGGTGCAGTATTTTCATATATTTTTTAAGAGAATGGGCATTTGTAGCTCAAAACCTTGAAGTGATAGCGGAAAAATTTAGATCAGTTTTTATTCTGCACCTAAAAAATTATTGCAAACAGCTGTCAGACCCAAATCCACAAAAAAATTGTGTTCCCCGGTGTAATCCAGTTCCAACATACAATTTTGTATCCACACAATATAGTGCACTCATTTTATTCAAAGTTCCTTCTAAATTTCTGGATTGTTGGTATAAGATTTGAAGAAGTATCACCACTTTTTTTCTTCAGTTGTCATTCCCTTTTTTAATCTGAATAATTGACTTTTTTCGTGTGTCTTTTGTCTCTCGTTGATGTTTCAGGTTTTCTGGAAGTCAACACTGTGGCCATGTGCACTGTGCATACCAGTACAGGGAGCACTACCACTGCATGGACCCTGAGTGTAACTACCAGGTGAGCGTGAGTAATTTATCACTTTTTGAACTGCACTCAATGACAATGTTTAAACAATGTTTAATGTTTGTGCAATACGAATACATTTCTGCTCTCTCATCTAATAGAGATGGTGTTGCAACCTTTTATAAGTTTCAAGAGACTTAGTTTGGAACAAAATGGTGTTCCTATAAATTTTTTTGTTGTTTTGTCATGCTAGGAAAATGGAGACAAACAGTGTGATGTGTCATATTTTCATTATTCATAACATCCTGCCAAATTTTAACTAATAATACGTTTGTTAGCCTGTGGTTTTCCAAACAGAGCATTGTTTCGTTTGCAAGCATCCTCTGGCTATTACTGTTCCGTGCTTGAAATGTCTTTCTATTTCTGCCGTTTACTTAGCAATATGCCTCATTTAAAAATATACCACTGGGGAAGAGTTGCCTCTAATCGCATTTCTTGCGTTTAACCTCATGGGTAGGAAGAAGACAAATAATGCAAAGCAAATCAAATAGCCTTTGCTGTAGCTTATAGATTTGTACCATTTTCTTTTTTTGTCGGCCACTGTTCAGGAAAGATTAGCTCTCAATAAAGATTGGTTAAGAGGTGGAAAGTTTTCAGCTTCACAGTCTGATGAGACGCACTCTGGGAGGAATACAAAGGAAAATCGTTTCATGTCATCATTTAGAGCGTTAGTTCAGGTTATCACAGCAATTTCCATGCTTGGGCCCGTGTTCCTTGCAAATATTCTCTGTGAGGCACTGTGGGTGTCAATTCCCTGAAAAGGAAAAAAAGCACATGATGAGCAGTCCCTTTCGAAGTGATAACTCATGAAATGTTACATGACACACACTCCTGGAATATTATCCCACTGCCAGCCTCTGGCCGATTGGCTGAGTCTTAGCATTCTCCTTTCATGGGCTTGCACATGAGGGACGGTGTGTGCATCTTGCCACACTAGTGGGAATCCTAAAATAAATTGTAGCAAGTGGCTCCCAACCTTCATCACCACTCCACTGAAAATGAGATCTTTTTCCCAGTCAGCTCTCTCCATGGCCTATTTTGGACGCATTGTTGGATCGAATGTACAAGGGACTGCATTTCCACTCATCTTCCGGTCCACATCAGACTCACGCTCAGACATGCGCGGAGCTTTTTTTCCCCAGGAAAATTCTAAAAGAGCTGAATATTAAGAATCCTACTGAAGCCTTCGCTCTTAAAAAAAAAATAGGCGGTGCAGGGAAACGGGCCAAGAGCGACAAAGAGGCGCTTTTTTATATTTTGTGCGTGAGTGGAACACAAAAACACAAAGCAATTAGCCTACTTTGTAGAGCAATTAGTTGCTTTTCAAAACACTTCTTTCTGATGTTTTTCCCCCTCAACTGGAGATGGATATGGATTGAAGACAGAAGTGTCTCATTGATTTGCGCGTCTCCCGTTACAGTTTCTGTTACATCAGCTTAAGGCCAATTACAGCAGATTTGGTTGCTGCGGGCCTCGGAGGAGTCACTTTTCTGCTTTCTAACTGCCGCATGTGGGAGGGATCATTTATTTAGTCATTTTAGATGCGAGGTCTCTTAGCGCATGCACTCATCATAAATGACAGCAAAAGCAAGTGTTCATGAATTGAAATTGCACTTTCAGCAAATGAACGTGAAACCTTATCTCGGCAAATTAAAAGGGGAAAAAATAATTTTTGGTGGCTTGGCTTGTTCATTTGTCTCTCTTTTTTTTACTCTCTACAACTAACATGCACTTGTTTTTTATTCTAAAGCCAGAAACATCAGTTTAATCATTTTCATTAATTGGTTTAAAAAAAGGCCATTGCTATGAATTCATCTGTTGTAAAAAGCAGAAAAAGGCAATTATTTCTTTAAAATGACCTCAATAGTAAGGTAAACAGCTTAATGAGGCCTCTAGGCCATAAAAAATAAATGCATTCGTTAGAGTGGACATTTTGACTAAAAGGAAACCAACTCAACAGCCACTGTTTGTGGAAACAATTCTGTCCCAGTGCGAGCATATGGTCTGCCTGTATTTGGAGAAGACACATGTAGAGGAAAAAGCATCTTTTGAGTCGTCCTGCCCCCTCCATTCCCCATCATAACCTCCCAGCCCCCAACCTTCAAATGCCAACTGGCCGTTGCGTGCTGCAGCTGCTCTTTCCACTGAGATAAAATGACATGTTGCTGATTTTGTGCCTGGTTGAAATGAACACTAACCTGTTGCTTTACATCCTCCCCCCTCGTTCCATTGCAGAGGTTTACCAGTAAGCAGGATGTGATCAGGCACTACAACATGCACAAGAAGAGGGATAACTCCCTGCAGCACGGTTTCATGCGCTTCAGCCCGCTGGATGACTGCAGCGTCTACTACCACGGCTGCCACCTCAATGGCAAAAGTACTCATTACCACTGCATGCAGGTACAGCTCAACAACAAGAAAGCACCTGCAAACACGATACACATTGCTTGCACATACTTGCAAAAAGGCTTGTTTGGCCTTCCATCTACAGTAAACCAATATTATCCAAACCTAGTCCAAGAGTCAACATTTGTTTGTTGACTGAATAGCTTTTACCTGGTCATGACATGAGAAAAAAAGACGGTAAGAAATTTGTCATATTCCTGACAATCTTTTGCAGCATTATAAAATACTTTGCATGAGCATTTAGATATTGAGATAGCAAACTTAATAAACTTTGTGTTAAATCAAAATTAAATGATGATTAAAAAAATATATATATATATAATATATATATATATATATATAATATATATATATATATAGAGAGAGAGAGAGAGAGAGAGAGAGAGAGCGAGAGAGAGAAATACATTTTCAAGTTGATGTGTATAAATGTACTGTAAAATCCAGTGAATTATACAGTGAGTTATATGTGCACTATACAGGAGGCTTAACAAGAAATGAAAATGTTTCACATTGTTTACATGTTTACCAGTACTTGAGCAGTACCTAAGGGTTATATGATTTAAAAATAATAATAAATTCAATAAAATCAGTTTTATAGTGCATTTCATACACAACATAACTCAATATGCTTCACCTACTGTAATTGAAAATAACTTACTAAAATGATAAAATTGTACAGTGGAAGAAATCATGATTTTAAAAATACTTTGAAAGACCTTAATTGTGGCTTTGGGAAAAGTGCATACATTTTTACCTGAATTTAAAAGCATTTACTCTTTATTGGTATGTTTTATTGGTATGTCATTAAATCGTATTATTCACTCTGATAATGAAGGATACCAGGAAAACAAAGGACCGTATTATACACATGTAGAGAAAAAAAAAGCTTTTTATGGGTGAATTTTAAAAATGTATTTATTTATTTATTTAGCATATTATGCAAGGGTGTGTAATGTACAAGATTTTATGATATAGGGCCTATACTGTAGTCAGTTGTCTTGATTTTCTGTAAATGTCCTTACTAAAAACTGGCATCTGATAAGGAGCCAATCGGAATCCAATAAGATTTTGTGGCTTTCTTTTAGGTTTAATAGTTTTGATGAAAAAGAGTGATTGCGTATGTACTGTACAACTAAATATAGAAGCTCACGTTGTTAGAAGCTGTGACCTTCCAGTTTGAACGTAATATAGTTATGCCACTATTTGAACAAATTTTTATTGCGTTGTTGAGAAAACATGCTGCGATAGAAGCTTTAAGACACTAACCACACTGAGACAAACGGCAGACAGTTTAAATAGGGCAGCAAAGTTAAAAAGGCGATGAGTCACTGACTTTAGCAACAAAAGCAAAATCGACACCCCCACATTCTTTCCCATCCACACTGAAGCGTCTTAAAAAAATGTGTATTCCAGTGAACAGCCCAAACGATTGAAGATTAAAATTGATGTATGGATACACACGTGGCAGCTGCTCCCACCTCTTTGTTCCCTCACTCCTTAATTGGCATGGATGAAATTCAGTTAGGTTTTTATGTAAATGTACACATTCTTCATGTTTAGAAACAGGCAGACGCTTTGTTCGCATGTCTGGATTTTTTATTTCTTATTTTTTTTACTACATCTGCTTAATTTCAACATGTCATTTTTTTTTTTTTAACAATGTCATTATTATTAGAACATTTCAGCTGGTGTTTTAACAGTGCTGACAAGCTGCAGGTGGGGGCATCAGCAAACAATTGTTTTCATTGTATGACTTAATATGGAGAAGTTTGCCATCTTGTGTGGGCGACAAACGCCAAGGAAGATATATTGTCTGTTTGCTGCTTTTAATTCAAACATCACCATTGGCCAACCAGCACCTTCCCCTGTTAGTCTCAAGGGTTCAACTTGAGATCGTTCCCCCGCTCAAAGAGTGTTACAGTAAATTTGTGGTGACCTCAGCCTCCAAATGTGAGAGGAAAGTACTGTAGTTTCAGGTACCTCGTGCTTCTTGAAAGCAGCATCGCTTTCAATAGCAAACCACAAATTAAGTTTTGAACATGAGAACCATTTCTCGGCCGTTTTGTGAACCACACTTAGAGCTTCCTTCTTTGACTCCTCTCACAACGGAAATCCTGCGGGCCGCTGTTTGTCTCTGCTTGACAGGTGGCCTGTAGCAAGGTGTACACCAGCACATCTGATGTCATGACGCACGAAAACTTCCACAAAAAGAACGCCCAGCTGATCAATGATGGCTTCCAGAGGTTCCGTGCAACTGAGGACTGCGGCACGGTCGGATGCCAGTTTTACGGACAGAAGACGACGCACTTCCACTGCAGGTGACCACGTCAAAGCTACTTGTATTTTTAATTATTGCCCTTCCTTATATTCAAATTTCTTCACACTACATTATGCGACATAACAATTTTAGCTTAACCAGATGAAGTTTGTGTTAACGTGTTTTTTGAATGCTTGTTAAAAAAAAATATTTTAAAAAAACAACATCTAGATATTGACAAAACTTTGTAAAGGGGTGTGGCATGGACTGAGGACGAATTTTTCTTGGGAGCCAATTAAAGCAAAGATCTTCTGCTTCAGTGTTTTTAGCTTCATAATGTATTATTGTCATCACTGGACTAGAGTTGAATATTTGTGCCTACAAAAGGCAACAACTCTTCACGTTGACAGTTCAGGTCCATTTAGTTTCAACAGTAGAACGTCACAAAGGTTTAAAGTCCCTGCAATGGGATGATGATAATAATAAGAAAAATAAATGACACCGCTCTCTAATACTTTGGGTGTGTATGAAACCACACCCCAGTTTCAGGTGGCTTATGTCAAACAAATACCACTACAGCAACCTAAAAAATGGATTATACCTAATTTGTTGTATTTCTTAAGTCTACACATCCCTACAAAATATAACCACTTTTAACTTTGGTGCTAAAGTTCTTAAACAGTTGGGGTGGGGCAACTCATGCTGGTGTCCAAGTGGGTCACTGGGATCCTTTTTAGCCACGCCCGAAAACAATCTGCCAAACTTAAACTGATCATTTTCTTTCCATGTGGTTCCAGCCATTATCTTCAAACATGAACATGTTTGCAACAAAAATCACATATATTCCATATACTCTTTCATGCAGTGTTACACAAGACGCAAGGAGAGCCACAACCTGGCAAATGACAACCAAACAGACCTGCTGTGGCCCACTTTGCAGTTTGCCCGCAGCAAACTATTATGGAATGTCTTCCACTGCCAAGCAGTGGCGGCGTGTCAGTTAGCGGTTACTGAGTTGCCTCTTTAACCCCATGACTGTTTGAGTTATACAGACCCCCAAGTGTACATAGTTACTTGCAGGCTAGGTTCTATGAAGCAAAACGTCTAACCGTCTGTTTTTGCCCCTTCGTTCCTCAGGCGTGCCGGCTGCACGTTCACCTTCAAGAACAAGTGTGATATCGAGAAGCACAAGAGCTACCACATCAAGGATGACGCCTATGCCAAAGATGGCTTCAAGAAGTTCTACAAGTACGAGGAGTGCAAGTACGAGGGCTGCGTGTACAGCAAAGCTACCAACCACTTCCACTGCATCCGCTCGGGCTGCGGGTTCACGTTCACCTCCACCAGCCAGATGACCTCCCACAAGCGCAAACACGAGCGTCGGCACATCCGCTCCTCCGGCGTCATGGGCCTCTCTTCCACCTTCCTGGCCACCAAAGACGAGCCCGAGGAATCGAGCAACGATGACCTGATGGACTTCTCGGCCATCAGCAGCAAGAACTCAAGTCTGAGTGCCTCGCCCACCACCCAGCAGTCCACCACTGTATCCCACCTCATGGCCACACCCACTACTGCTGTCTCCTCCTCCTCATCGGTGGGCCTCACCCTCAAGCCTACGCCATCGCTGCCCAGCGTGGGCCAGCGTATATCCAGCCTGCTGTCCCAGGCCCTGCCCAGCAACATGCCAGTGGCCCTATCTCTGTCCAACAGCACCATGGCTACTTCCAGCCCCTTCTACTCGCTCATCCCCAGGTTGGGTCTCCAGCCTCCTCCACATGCCGCTGGCCTGTTATCAGCTGTCTCATCCGGGGCCCATTCCATGCCCACCGACTCGCCAAACCAAGGCTGCTCTACGGCGGGGGCGGACGGAGCCATGGTGTCTACCCCGACCTCCTTCTCCTGCTCCTCCATCATGGAGAAGATCTCGGCCAGCAAAGGTCTGATATCACCCATGATGGCCAGGCTGGCTGCTGCCGCTCTGAAGCCTTCCAACGGACCGGATGCAGGTCAGTCACTTCAACGATGGTCATCTGTACAATCACAATTGATTTGGAAGCTTCAATTGGAGTCAGAGTCCATCTGTATCTGTCTTGGCCAGGGTTCTCAAACTCAAATAATTATGTCAAAGCAAGTCAAGTTTATTTCTATAGCACATTTCATACACAAGGCAACTCAATGTGCTTTACACGAGGAAAAGACAACACCTATAAGCATAAACAAACACTGCAGTTAAGAGCAGAGCAGAGAAAACAAAAGTAGCTTACAACATTTACTAAAAGAACATACATTGACAATGTTAAAACATAAGAGAGCAGACTTTAAAAAAACATTTAAAAACATAGGGCAACTGTAGTTAGAGTTTCTGTGTCTTATTCCACAAAAAAGGTTCCAAGTTTTCAAGTACAACTAATCCAATCTTCTCAATTTTTATTAAAAACAGTTGAGAATATTAATGATTCTTCAGAACATAAACAAGATTGGTGACCCAGCTTTGCATACTTCTCAGCATTTCTAGTTGAGTCATGACATCTGTTTTCTTGAGTAACACAACCATCTCTGTCCAAATTATGTTGGGATGTTCGTGTGTTAAAATAAATAAATAATTAAATACATAAATATAATAAAATGAAATAAAATTCCATCACATTTTTCTTAAAATTGGCTGTTTTCGTCGCAAACCTTTCCCTTCATGGCAAGACATAGCTAGGACTGGATCAGGGGCGGACTGGCCATCAAGTTTTTCGAACGATAAATATTAACTCATTCATTACCATCCATTTTTACTGAAGCAACCCCCTTCTCTTCTGACTTTTACTAGATTTTGCAAGGCCCACAGAATACTGTGTTGTATTGCTATAAAACATGGAACCTACCAAAATAAAGATTGAAGTCTCTTCTTTCATAAGGACAAAAAAGTATACTTGTATCGGTTTTTGTTTTACAGCAATTAGCATTAGAATATAGCTATGTTTCATTAATATTCACATTCCTGGTGAAAACACTGGCAAAAAGAGCTTGTTGCAACATGGCCCTGGCTGACCTCTTATACTCTATTGCCACCTCAGCCAACACACCTGAGGATCGTTATCAGGCTTCATGCAAGCTTGCTGATTAGCTAATCGTTTGAAACACCTGTGTTTCTGTTAGAGACATGGAAAACAGATTATCACTGCCTTAAGCGACCTCTTCATGTCAGAAGTATGCTCTTGCACAAAAATAAAAATAAACATTTAAAAAAATGTGTAAATACCTTTCTGGGAGTGAAGGACAAAGTATTAAACGTGTTTACACGTTTTTGGGTTTGAATGAGTTAATAGGTGCATGTTTCCGGCCACTATGTGCACTCACTTCCCCTGGCGACGAACGACAAATAGCAATCGCTGGATGTATGAGCTATGGTAGCCCATAAGTGATTAAAAAAAAAAGTCCAGGCAATAAAGATGGAGGTCACGTTAACATTAAACATTGATTTCAAGGAGGGGGCCGTAAAATATCATCAAATGGCCCCGGGCCGTGATTTTGAGACCCCTGGTCTAGGCACTAACGTATCCCCGCAGGATAGTTTTTTGATTCAAATGAAACCGTCTCACCAAAAGTACAAAAATTGCACGTTAGGGTCAAGAGCAACACTAAGTTTTTTTAACAGAAGCATGTTTTTCTGCTTTGGGCTTGTTGCTGTGTTGATGATGCTTCGTGAGATACCCATAATGCAATTGGAGATAAATGCGTTGACAGAGCCGAGTAGACCCTGAAAAGTCTTTTATGATGCTCAACGAAAGTGGGGGTGGGGGTTAGGCGAGCTCTTGTGGGCCTGTGTGGAAGGTGGTTCCTCATCATCAGCCCTCTTATCTGAGTCTGTCTGCGCCCGTTCCACGCAAATGGAGGTGGAATCAAATTAAGCAGTGAAAAAAAAAAAGAAGAAAAAAAATCATGTTATTTTTTTGTGAGCTCCAAGCAAACTGAGTTCTGGCAAAAAACAACACAAATCAGCCAAGCAGAAATGACAGCTGAGAGATTTCCCTCCCATTAATCCAAGATCACACACTCTCACACACTTGCACGCATCAGCAAAGTCACGCTTTTTGAAATTCTCACAAAAACATGTCAATATCTATTTAGCATAAACAAAATCCACATACGCTTTGAGAGGTAATTGCCGTGTTTGTGTTTATCATATTGTGCTCAACCAAGCCCATGAAAAAGAAAATGAAAAGCAAGTTAAAGCGTTTAATTGATAAAGAACCGCACAGTGTTGTCTTAAATGTTGCCCTATTGGGACCTCCTGTGCTGAGCCAGAACAGGTGGGGTGCATGATGGAAGTTGGGGGCTGCAAGCGAGCGCGCGTCCGGATGTTGAAAATGGGAAGGATTACAATTCCTGGTGGTGCTTCATGGGAGATCATCGGGGCGCTTGCTCCGGGGGACTTGAGCCCAGCCCAGGCTGTCAGGCTGAGCTCCACCTCCGCGCTTCTAGCAGGTAGTCACAATTGCTTGGAAGGGGGCCCCCGCTGAGGGCGGGGCCTCCACAGATGGTGCCTTCACCACCCCTCTTTATGGCCCAGAGAGAGGAATCAGCTCACATTTCTCTGCTGTTTAGCATGAAACATGTATCACATCTAAGGTTGAGTGCAGGCACAGGATGGGGGGGCGGGGGGTTGGGGGGATTGGTTAGCTGTGGTTTCGCTTCTCATATTTGTCTCATCAATGTGTCATTTTTTGGGCTAAAATGTTGGAGGATGTGGTTTCTGCTTCTCTTAAAAAAAAAGAAAAAGTAAATGTCCTCGTGGCCGTTTTAATTGAGCCTCTTTAAACATTGCCTTTGCAGTATGACAATGAGCTTTTTTTTCTTCTACTTTGACTGTTTTTAATTAATGTTCCTCTCTAATTTACCCCTGCGTGTTTTGCTCAGAGATCCGAGTATATGAAAGGTTCACTAATTAGACACACTGTACAAATGATCTTTCGCAAGCTCTGTATCTTATCCAGCGCAATTACATGGCGGTACATTATTCCTGGATAATTTCCAGAAAGAAGCTGCTTTGAGTCAAACTCATTTGTACTCCCTCTTTGGGAAAGAAAAAAACCCATAATGATTTGAAACAGAACAAGAGATGTTTGCACTTTCATCCACCCTAAACAGTCAATTTATCCTGGGAGATTTTGAAAGAATTCTTTAATCTGCCTGGTGATCATGTGTGGATCACATAGCGAATGGCTTCTCTCTAAAGTCGCCTCTCATTTGGGCTGATTTAATTGTCAGTGACAAGGCTGGCTAGTTAATTTTGTGCGCGCTGTGATCAAGTTGGGGGTGGGGAAGGCTGGACTTTGCGAGCCTTCATGACCTCAAAGTAGACGTAAAATTATGACTGCATTCTTCTTGAGTGGCGCCCACCCCTCACCAACAATCCCCTCCAACCACAGCCATTGTTAAGATGAACTGACATTGACACTTGCCCATCTCCGAGCTTTTAGCTGACAAGGCCCAAGACTGGCCTTTCGACTTCTATTCTGCCTGATATGTCTCTGGGTCATCTTGTAGCACCAAGTGGAGGGAGGGGGCGGGCAGATCATGGTCATGTCCGCCCTCCCACCTCACGTATGTTTGTTCTTCTTTTCTCCCCAGCAGTAAAAAAAAAAAAAAGAGAGAGACTGTCCTAACCAGGGTGAAGCCAAGGGCGCACACTTGGCTGCCCATGACCTTGCCTGTCACAATCCCTCAACACAATTCCTTACCAGATTCCAAAACCCTGCTGGTGTTTTGATGTTTTGGTGTCTAGGAGGCGACACCAGGGGGGGGTGGGGGCCCATGCCTTCCATGCTCCCATTTTTGCAGATAAAATGCCACTTATTGTCTTCCAAAAGCCTCCGCTTTCCTGCATCGCCCCGGGACAAATTAATATTTCAATCCCTTGAGGATTGGGGGGAGAGGGTTCATCTTCCAGTCAACATTTCTGCCTTACATTGTCCCTCTGGTCTTTGTTTATTACCTCCACCAAGTAGGTTATATTTTCTTGGCAGTTGTATTTTGTTAGTGTTCACATTTCCTCATATAGTGGTTGGAAGCCTCTAGTTAATAAGTTGATTTGTGTACAAAGTATGTTCGTAATAATATTGAACAATCAATCTAAAAACTGTCTTTACAATATGTTCTATGCAGCCCCACTTGTCTAAACACGGTATTCTGATTAACATTGTGTTTTAAGTTTTGCCACACAGTTGCTCAGGGCTTAGGCCATGACCAATCGTGGCTCAGTTTATGAACGTCACATGACCAAACTCAGAAAACAGGCGAGCTGTGATTGGTCGCTACCTGAGCCCTTTGCAACTGTGATGTCATTTAGCAAGATGGCTGCTGGTGGCTTTACGTTTCCCAGCGGCGAGTAAGCGGTAGGACTATGTCTGTGGTAAAAATGGGTGGATATTCCACAAACAAAATAGGAATAAAAATGACATGTTTAGACTAGTGGGAGCGCATACAAAACATTGTAGAAAGAAAAGTTCTCATTCAAAATGTCACTTTTATTGTTGATTAGAGACTGGTTTGTGGCTCAGTTTGTGCTGCACTTTCGTTTAGCACTACAGATAAAATGGGCTTAGAAATGAACTCTTTAAGCAAGAAACACTTACGACTGTGTAGGCCTGTGTTTGAGGAATCGGTATTTACTTTTTGTTTTACATTGGGTTGCTGATTAATAATTTTTAGATTTTCAATGACTAAATCATGACTCATAGAAGACAATTACAGTAACTAGACGAAAGTATACAATTGGCTGTTGGTCCAAATGATCATTTATGTAGCCTTGGCAGAGGTCCGCACTCAACTGAATGCCGTTGAAAATGTCTTCAGTGTATTCCTCTCTTGCAGAATCTCCCACATACCCTATTTGGATCAGAATGCAAGCAAGAGGTCGCTTTGTTTGAACCGATCTGATTGGCTGTCATCTCCAATCTGACCGGCATAACACCCCCGTTCCTCGTGGGTACGCTCAGCAGTATTGGCTGCAGCACGTCGCCAGGCCAACAAGGAAGCGGCTAGGGTTGGGGGGTGTCCAATCTGAGGCTGCCACTTTCCCTCAGCATTAGCATCTCACTTAATGACCAGTTAAGAGGCAGCCCGGCAAATGAGTTGTGACAAGTGCTTCAGAAAAAAGAGTCTTTTTCCCTCATACTGCCCGCCTCTCAATCACCATTTAAAAGGCTTGACGGCCTGACATAATTTCACAATAATTATCACTCCCAGTTCTCTTTTCGGGCCAGGACAGAAGTCAGATTGGATCTCGTCATGGGATAATAGTGCTGACCAACAATAACGTTGTTGTTTCTCCTTGATTGTCAGGGAGCGGGCAGCCGGCCTCGCTCGGCCAGTTTAATCTGGCTCAAGTGAAGCAGGAGCCGGTGGAAGCCTCCTCAGGGGCCTCACATCAGTCCACACAGGAACACAGTTTGGACCTGAGCAAGAAAGACAACAGGTACACGAGTCTCAAGTGTTTTTTGCAAAGTGTGAACATTGCAAATAGCAACTTTGACTGATTGAAAAGGACACGATTGTTTATCAGAAACACTCCATTTATTTAAATCTTCTCGTGTCTCAGTTTTTGTCTGAGAAATATGTTTGCGTAAACCTTCAACTCAGTTGTTGTTGTTTTTTTTAACAAGACAGTGTTTTCATCTTCATTACATTGGCACACCTTACATGATAAATAGTAATATTTACTGTTCTCATGCAAATCTTTACGAAACATTGTTCATTTTCCTTGTTGCAGTAATGAATCAAATGGACATGCTGTACCAGGGAATGCATCTCTTTTATCCTCGCTTATGAATAAGGTAAGACCCATCCATCAAAGCCCTTTCATCCCAAGACAAATTAGCGGCACACGGCGGGGCCTGTTTGTTTTTTAATGTTTCACCGCTAATAAGATGAGTTTGTATCATTTAAATTTTCCAGCCATTTTTCACACGCTGTAATTTCCATCGCACCTCACACAAATTAATATAATGAAGTAGTAGCTGGCTGCTACCCCAGATATATAGTGATGTTTGTTTTCTGATGAGCTGTTTTGAACTCGGGGCTCCATTTTTACTTCCCCTTTATGTTTCTTCTCCTTGCCCTGTCTGGCTCTGCATTTATCCACAGTTTATAAATGATATGATTAAAACGCTACCGTTGAAAAGAAGAGGGAGGTGCTACTCATTTTTTAGCTAGTGCAAATGTTAGGCTATGGAAATTTGAATGTGTGTGTGTTGTGAAGATTAAAATGGACAATGTCTTCCATCACATTAATGACAGGTCAGCCCCCCATTTCTTTTTACTCATGGGCAACTGTTCAAGACCTTCTTCCCCATACAATTTCCCCTATGTCATCATTATGACCAGAAAGCTTAAAAAGCTTGCCAGGTTGCCTTTTGGGGGGTTTATTCAAGCCCCCGCATCACATTAAAGGGTTAACAATCGGTCCCGGAGGACGCTTGGCAAGCGTTCCTGGCCTGCTCTCAAGCGAAAAGCTGTACGTTTGTAAATCCGTTTGCGCTTTTCTCCCCTCGCCAAATTGTGCGAGTGTGTCAACTCTCCCGCCTGTTAGTTTTACACTGCCTGTCTTATTGTAGATGTCACAGGTGAACCCTGCACTCTTTAACGCCATGCACCTGAAGACGGAGCTGGAGGCCGGCCAGGCCGGCGAGAACCCGGAGGCGGCCCATTACCTGAGCCAAGTTCTGAAGAGGCCCCAGGTAGACAAACCCAGCGAGATCTGGAGGACTTACCTCCGCAGGTAAGAAAAGAAAAAGTTGGCAGAGACTCGTGGTCAGATTGTAATTACATGAACTGACTTTTTAGTCCCAATTTTATTGATTGAATTAAATGTCAGTCATTATCGCAGCACTACTTTTAAAATGTCTTGATATGTGACGTGCAGAGTTAGGACATAATTGCAGACAAGACACGGGAATTGGGAAACAGTCGTTATTTACAAAAATACAAAGTAACAACACAGAACAGGGCTAGATTCAGATGGCCTCGAAGAAAACACTTGACGGAGACAGCTTGACTGAGAAACCTTAATTGAGAAAGCAGAGCTGGATGCGTAGAACCAAGGTTATTTTATTCAACGAAAACTGACGAAAAAACTAAAACTAAAATTGAAAAAACAATTTTGTTAACGAAATAAAATAAAAACGAAAATGCGTTTTAAAAAAGGAAAATTTGATGTTTACAAAACTAACAAACTAGCTATAACTATTGCGAAAATGTCAGTCTTTGGTAATTAATTGAATGCATGAGCCTTTGGGGATGATTTTAAATGTGATTTTAAGTAGATTTTGATATCAACCGGAATAAGGACGTCTGAAAGTGTGTCACGTTGTTGAAGAAGTCATCTAGCAGCAGCCAATAGAAAAGCACTTTCAGATGACGTCGCTCCTTGGCGACAATTTTTTATGCTTGACTTTTGGTTCCAATGGCTCGGCTTGCCTGCTTTTTCAATTTAACTCAGCCGAAAAGCAACATTAGGTAAGAAATGCGTTACTTTTCTAAATTTACCATGGTGTTTTTTAAATATTGCACACAAGTAATACACTTTTTTTTTCTTTAAAAAAAACCAACTAATAATGAAACTAACTAAACTAACTAAAAATAAGCATTTTATAAATAACTCAAAGTAATAAAAACTAACCACCCCGAAAAACTAATTAAAACTACATTTTCAAAATATTTTGTATACCAGTTTGTGTTTCTTATCGTCAATGTAGTAGCAATAACGTCCCGCTCATATGTATCACAGGATAACCCCCTCGTTTTTTTTTTCTTCCGTCTTCCTCTGATAGGAATCTAAACCGATTTGAGGTGCAATACTAAAGTTAGAGAGGTGACGTCAGTTGTGTTGTTTGTTGTAAATGGTTTCCTCTCTGTCTACGTAAAGGTTTGACACCGATGACTTCTGCGAGGCTCAGTGTGACTTCCTCCAAAAAGTACACTTTCACTGTCTGGTAGAGGACTGTGGCGCTCTCTTCAGTACTGTGGACGGAGCCATAAAACATGCAAAGTATGTGCTGCATCGGTGAAATCTTTGAAAATATATTTGATCAGCCTCAAAAAACAAGCTCCTGTGTTTTTAGTTTCCACCTCCGAGCCACTCTGAAAGTGAAGTCAGAGCCTCCGTTCGGTGAGGGCAAAGTGTCCGGCGAGGGGGGTCCTCTGCGGCCCGCTGCCCCCGTCTCCATGGCCAACAACCCCTCCATGGATGTAGCGCATCTCTCCTCCTCCGGTGGCTACAGCTCCCCTCCTCCCTCCCTGCTGGCCTGGAAGCAGCTGACCGGCAGCATCCCCCAGATGCCGGCCTCCATGCCCAACCTGCCAGCCAACTCCCCTCTGGCCACCACCTCGCTGGAGAATTCAAAGCCGCAAGTCAAACCTGGTTTTCTTCAGTTCCAGGAAAAGTATGACAAACATTTGTTTGACACGTTAGAAATGAGTAGGGGAACTAAAACGCTGAATTCTGCGCATAGCTAGACTATCTTCCACAATGCGTTCCCTGCATGAGCTTCAATTTGCATGCACACGCGCACGCAAACTCTAATGGCGCTCTCAAACAATTCTGTGGCCTGCAGCAATGCATTCTACAAACATGACTGATATGCTGAGCTGAAAATGCTGTTTTGCCTTGAAAATTACATAAAGTTGTTAGGCAGTATCTGTTAAGACATGCTTCAGACAGACATTGTCTGCAAAGGATTAGAGTTCACACAAGAATAAATTGGCAGAGGATCATCTACTAAAAACATCCTATGGCCTAATTTGGTCAATTTAATATATTTTTAAAAATCAGTAACTGCTGGTCAGTCCCCACGTGAGTGCTATTGTGTGAAGGCTGAAGGCACACGCGTTATTCTACACCATTAACTTTGTTATTTTTATTTTATTCCTTGCACTTTTTTGTCCTGCTACTCCTTCCACATTGTGTGACCAATTGTCACCATTCCACTTCAACATATTCCAAAAATTCATGACTTCCGGGAATCCATTTTTCTTATTCCAAAAATTCAGGGGTTTCCCCAAATGTTGTGTTTTTTCACCCAGAATGTCCCCATTCTTTTCCAAAGGCACATTTAACATTCACACATTCCAAAATTGTCACATTTTTCACAGTCAATTTCATAAATTTTCACCCCCCAAAAATAACAAATTTGCATATTTTATATTGATCACTTATTTATTTTAATTTTTTCAAATCCATTCCAATTTCAATACTTTAAAAAAATAATACTGTTCAGGACTATTTTCTCATTACATTTTCCCCCAAAACTATTTTTAACCAAAAATTCACCTTTCAATCCCAATGGCATATTTCAACATTATATATTTACATTGTTCCCATTTTAAATTTAAAACATTCAACTCAATCTGTTGGAATTAGAATTTCTTCAAAATTTCGTATAAAATAAGATTTTTTTGTTTTTCTCCTCTAATTTCAAAATGTTTTGACTGATTCAAACTGCTCCAACTTCAACCTGTACAGCTAATCCCCAAAACTATTTTCTCTCAAAATTTGAAAATAAATGCCAAATATTAAAATATTTCAAAATTTCAAAATAAAAGCAAACAAATATGATTTTTTTTCTCTCCTTTAATTTCTACCTTTTTGACCGATTCAAATTGTTCCAACTGTTCAGCTAATCAAAAAATTCTCAAAAATTCAAAATAAATGCTAAAAATTAAAAGATTTCTAAATAACAAAATAAAATCCAAATATAGTAGTTTTTCTCCTCTAATTTCTACTTGTTGTTTTGTTTTTTTACCAACCGATCAAACCGTTCCAATTTTAAACTGCTCAATTGATCCCTCCCGCAATTTTTTTTTCAAAATAAAAGCCTAAAATTAAAAAAAAAAAGTTTATCTTTTAGATTGTATTAACTGATTCAAACCATTCTGACTTCAAACTGTTTGGCTCATTCCAGGTCATCTTATATCATTCCCAGTCATTCAATATCCTTCCACATTTTTTCATTGAACCTCTCAGCCTTCACACGCATTTTCTCCAGAAATTGTATTCTCTACTTTTTAACAATTATTGCTAAACCAATCTAAAGAGTCAAAAAGGCCTTGCTCTCTTTAGTGATGCAATGTTAATGCCTAATTTTACTGAAATGGAGATGCAAAAATTCTGCACTTCCTAGTACTTGGAGTTTTATTTGTACAATATATTTCTCTTTCCATGCCATTTAAAAATCTTTCATTAATTAAATTTGATTTTTTTCCATCCAGTGATCCCTGTTTGGCAACAGACTGCAAATACTCAAACAAGTTCCACTTCCACTGCTTGTTCGGGAATTGCAAGTACGTGTGCAAGACGTCCGGCAAGGCCGAGTCCCACTGTTTGGACCACATCAACCCCAACAACAACCTGGTCAACGTCCGCGACCAGTTTTCCTATTACTCCCTTCAGTGTCTGTGTCCCAACCAGGTGAGTGCACTGCAATGATACCTGCTGTCAGCCCCTCTGCCAGTGTTTTCTAAGCATGAAGTATGCTGCCCATTACGGCACTATTTGAGGTGATTGGACTCAAGGCTTTCACAAGCGCGGCTCGCCGCCTTCCATCTCAGCTGAAAAAGACAGTCAAGTCACCCCAGTAATGCCTGTTTATATGTCAATAATGTCATTTTGACTGCCGCATTCTCCTCTCAGAAAAGGCCAATTTAGCTGATATTACCCAATAAATCATTGTCACTGGCACAGTAAACAAGGCTGTCTGGAATAGGGCAAAAATCAGCGCAATGCGTTGCAAATGAAATCTAAATGGCAGCCCCCGCCTGCTCTCATGAGCCCGTATTTGGAAAACCGTTTAAATGAATTCATTAATGTGTCGAAAATCACCCCTTTCACAAAGGCAACCCCCCCTCCCGCCCCTCCCCCCTCCTCCCCGAGCTTCCATCTCCTGAACCGAGCAGATCTTATTTGGCTCGGTCCTTTGGGATGTGGGCCTCACCAACAGATGGTGGTGTACAGACATGTTAGAGAGGAGGGGTGACGCCTTCTTCTTCTTAGAGAGTGGCCCTGTTCCAAGAGGGAGCAATCGGTCTCGAAATTGAAATCAGAAATGTTGTTGTTGTGCTGTCGCCAAACTGAAATGCCAATCAAGACATTGACGACGATCACAGGCGTTAGTTAATACATCACAAGATATCGTTGCAATCACCAGATATCATGCAAATATGCCTCATAAAGGCGGTGAGCAGATCTGAATTAAGGACTGGTGGTTAACGTTGATTAATACAATACAGCATAGTAGATCATTCTATAGTCCATGTGATACTTAGTAATTGCTATGATTTTGTTCTGGAAGTGCTATGACATCATGAGCTTCTCTTTGAAAAAGTCGTCATGGAATTATTGAGTTTAACAAGCAGGATAAAATTGACTTTACTCAAGCATTACGACGACACTTATCACTCAGCACACATATCACTATAAGTAATGTTGCTTTTTTTTTTTTCTTTTAACAACATCCGATGTTAGCTCATGAAATGGTACGTGTGCCTCGTCTGTGCAGCACTGCGAGTTCCGGATGCGGGGCCACTATCACTGTCTGCGTCCCGGCTGCTACTTCGTCACCAACATCACCACCAAGCTGCCGTGGCACGTCAAGAAGCACGAGAAGGCCGAGCGCCGCGCCGCCAATGGCTTCAAGTACTTCACCAAGAGGGAGGAGTGCAGGCGGCTGGGTGAGAAACATTCTCATGGACAGGTCACGTGTTTGCCAACCACGATTTGGCTTAATTGGTCGGAAACTTATTTATTTCCAAGCTATGCCGGTAACATTTAGTGACGGTATAACAATTAACATATCTTCCTCAAAATGTATCCACCATAAAATAAGCGCGCGGTTTATACTTTTTGTGATAGATTTTGATGTAAAATATATACCGTGGGTCTAAAAAGGGTAGGAAATACTGCTCTAGTGCTTGGTACCTATTTGGTTTGGCTCAATGCTTCACTTTATCAAAGGTAAGAGTTCTATTTATATTCTGTTATACCATAAGCCACAATTTGCCATTGCCACGTCATTGTAAAATTTAATGATACACGGCTAGCGATGACTCAAATAAATGACACGCTAGCATTAGCTTGCCGAGTCATAGGCAGTCTTGTAAAAGTACCCGGAAGTAGAAGGACAAGTATTTAATAGTATTATTTAGTGGATATGACTTAAGCCCTTATCCTACCGAGGGGTGAACATTCGCAACGCTAGCGGATGCTGATTTTACGTCAGGGTTCCTTCAAGGTCGCGTGGGTATCAGAGTAAAAGTAAACATGTTATTTTGTCATTGCAGAGATAGAAATGGAAGATTTCTAGACATATAATGAAAAAAGTACCGATACGTGAGAATTGTGAGTATTTGTACAAGACTGTACAAGTCTTAAGTGAGGACGTTCTGTATCGCAGTCTCCACTCGCTGTCCTCAGTCTCCTCTTGGATAACTGAACAAAATCCACGCAAGTGAATACTGGAGACCCTCATTGTTTGTTTGCGTGTCTCCTTCCGACTGATTCTCAGATTCCCCCGGTGCTAATTTGAAATGGAAAAATGACAACCTCTTGCTCTTTTGACTTTGACCATCAAGCTTTTGTTCCCATGCCTGGAGATGTACATTAATGTTTCGTATACTCTCAAAAGAGAGAGCAAGTGCAGTGTTGCAATGAGAGAGAGGGGAGGCGGGGGGGCGGGGGCTGGGGGGGGGGTGTTGCTTTCTGATTTTCTTATGACTCGCAATGACACCTCAGGTCCCCAAGGTGGTCTTACTTTATCTGCAATAACATCAGTGGGTATCCAGCTTTGTTTTCCTCTTCCTTTTTGCCCCCGTCAGAAATGAGCAATTAGGTTTGTGTTAGTTAATTAACCGGCTTGTCTGGTTTAGTCTGTTTGCGCTGGGAAGCTGCGCCTCACAGCCGCTGTTGCCACTGCGCGCAAATGAATTAAAAGTGATCTGGGTTTTTTGTTGTTGTTGTGTTTTCGGGCGGTTACACAAGCTTTTCATAACGCTTAGACAAAGCAAACAAAAACAGGCCCGAAACAGCTGTTTTTCGTCCCCAGCCGGATCTGCCAAGTGTATTGTTTGAGCGGGGGCGTGGGGGCGGCGCTGGTGGGGGGAACAGAGAGGATTAACATGGCTAACACTCCAGTCATAAAGAATTGATGGCTTGCCAGTATCCATGGCAGCAACATTAAACTGAACACCACAGATGATGTTACCTGGTTTGTGCGTGACAAAAAGCACGCCATGTCACGAGCGTTACTGTTATTTGCTTAACTTGGCCTGGTTTAAAACGTGCCCCGTGTGTGCGCTGTTTGATGACACACACGTATGGTGCTCTTAAACCCGGCTGCCATGGTTACTGACGTGCTAGCACCTGCCCAGCATGTTACTCAATTATTTCTGCTTGCCTTTATATAAGAGTATTTGATTAGGTGGCACAAAACGGAACATTCATTTAATTTGAAATCATAAAGCAATTAGGGATTAAAAACAGGAGGAAAGAGCAGAAGATGTTTCAAAAAAGGGAACAAAAGAGCAAATGACAACAGAGGCACTTGGAAAAATGAATTTAATAGGGCAATAATTGTGTATTTATTTTGGCTCGCAGTGGTGTGTGCATTATTGGCACACAGAAAATGAGAATTTATTTATGTAAATTCTTAATTGAATAAAGCATGTCAGTGTAATAAAAGAGCTCCACAGGTTTAGTGCACAAAAGTCCTGACTTGCTCAGTGTGACACCCCACTGATCTAATATTCTTCCAACGTGCACTTTCTCTTTTGCCATCGCTATATCATGAAATTAAAAAAAACATTGCACTTTGTGTGATCTAATCACCATATAACCCCTGTCGCACCGACAATATTCAAGGAAAGCAGCTTCTCGCCACAACGACGGTACAAGTCTACAAGGATTGGTGTTTTTGTGTGTTTTGCCAGGATGCAAATATAACCAAGTCAACAGCCACTTTCACTGCATCCGCGAGGGTTGCCAGTTTTCCTTCCTGCTCAAGCACCAGATGACGTCACACGCACGCAAACACATGAGGCGGATGCTGGGGAAGAACTTTGATCGCGTCCCATCCCAGGTACTGACTCAGCATGTGGCACAAGCTGCATGCCATTCTCAAAAGGTTAATTACACAAAAGTCTGTCAAGTGGAAGCAGGTGCCAGGTCGCTTCCACAAACCTTCCATGGCACGGATTGCATTTTATTTTGCTGTATGGAATTTGCTTCCTTCAAACAGTCAACTCATTTTTATTCCCATTTATGACGCCGAGAGCTAACATAAATATTATGGAATGTTATCTAATTTCACATTAGGCAGTAAGTTATCCCATAAATCCCATTTCATGAACACGATTTTTGTGTTTTGTAGTAAATATATATATATATATATATATAGGGGTGTTCGCCGCAATTCTCGAATTGATTCGATATGCGGCCGAATCGATTTTTAAACATCAATTTTTGATGGGAATATTCAACAAAACGTCTTACTTAGGGTTGGATTTCACACATTAAGCATGGAAGAATGTTCTATTAATGGAACATTAAGCCTTAATGTTTTATTTCAGTGCTGTTCAAAATGAAACAGACTGCAACCTGTTAAATGCAGTGGCCCAGTTATAAGCCTGAATTTTCAGATGAATACATTTTCATACAAATCTTACAGTGTACATGTACAAGTTTACTGATTAGTATTTTCTAAATTTGAGTTTTAAAAAATTGCAATAATCAATTTATAGATTCGTATTGGGATTAATCAGTATCGAATTGTGACCTATTAAACGTGATACGAATCAAATCGCCAGCTACTAGGCAATTCACACCCCTAATATATATATACATACATATTGCTGGCGTCTGGCCAAAACCTTTTACTTTCAAAATCGTCACTTTTCAGGAGATCCCAAAAACATCATAGTTTTCAACTGTTAACTTTGCATCACCAAAAGAAGACAAGCCATTTTCAACATCGATTTTTGATAAAGATGGATTTTTTGAAAAAATATGAAATTTGACAAATACAACAATATAATACTTCCAATGTCGTAACATTCAGTGACATTCAAGATGTTGTTTGAAGTCTCATTCTTAATCTCTGTGGCCCACATACTACTGTAAAGGAACTCCCATGTGGATTTTCCAGTTCTGTTTGTACCTTTCCCCCAGAAGATGTAAAAACAAGTGTGAGCTTCCAAAAGGCAAACCTCGTGTGAATGAAAAGGCATTCAGTGTTCTCGTCAACGTACGCTTTTTCATTTTTACAGGTGATGCCGCTGAGCCACAGGACTGATGACATGCATCATGGCTCGGCCATGATGTCGGGGGCCATGGCGGCCCACTCTGACATCACTTCCAGTTACTCCTCCGCCACCGTAGACGACGCTGACGATTATGTCGACTACATGGGAGGCGGGGGCAGCCCCTTGGGCATCTCCTCCGAGTCGTCCAATCAAGACCGCAGCTGCACCAGCACCCCCGTGGGCAACGATGGCTCCCCAGCAGGTAGGTTCTTGGGAGGGGCCACCACGAGTGTGACAGGCGGAGATAGGCAATGTCACGCATCACTCATCATCATGAAATCATGCACTGCATGCCCTCATCATAGCAGTTCAAACCTGCGAAATCGGAGCCATATGCTGCTGTATTCTTTCAAATAGAGCTATGAATCAAATCGACTTGGGTCTGTTTGGTGATTGTTAGCATTTTTATTTGTTATTTTACTCATTATGGAAATCACTGAAACAATACACAAAGCAGATGTTTTGCCTTGAAGGGGAAGTCAACCCAAAAATATTGGGGAATGTTTGCTCTTTTATTTGGTGAGTAAAATTGCGGAATTGGACACTGGCTGTCGACTGAAATGCCATCGCAGTTGCTTAGGGGTTCAGGTAACGACTAATCGCAGCACAGCTTGCGAATGTCACAAACTCCAAACTCAGCGAACAGGTGAGCCGTGATTGGTCGTTACCTGAGGCCTGTGCAACTGTGATGTCATTTCCGGTCGACAACAAGTGGCAAAATGGCCGCCGCCTGAGATGGATAAAAGCAGGTGAATTTTGACGCTTAGTTCATGTTCCATCGTGGGGGTGCATAGAACATATTAATGGCAATCGTTTTTTTTAGACGACTTCCCCTTTAAGTGTAAATCCAAACCCTTCTTAAGAAGTTACTATCGATATAATACAACAAGAAAGTAAAAATACAGAAAATACATCTTCTCTGTTTGGCTTGATGTGAACTTTGTCATGAGGTGAATCATTTTTATTTCCCCAAAAAACTGTATACCTGCTTCTGATTTCACCTTTCTCCATGTGTTCTTACTTGTCTTGAATGGGCCTCATTTTGTATCATTCTCTTATCTTTATCTTCCCTGTTTACCTCCCATCCCGTGTGTGCGCGTGCGTGTGTGTGTGTGTGTGTGTGTGTGTGTGTGTGTGTGTGTGTGTGTGTGTGTGTGTGTGTGTGTGCGTGTGGTGTGTGCGCCCCAAACCCTTTCCCTCCTGCCCGACCTTCACCCTCTTTGGTCAACCTGTCTCTCCAGGACAAGGCTGGCCCACCACCACCACCACCACCACCACCTCTGCTCCCACCACCCCTGCTGACACTAGCCAATCCGCTCCTCCTTCCTCACCTCCTCCTGCTCCTCTTGCACCGCCGCCACTTCCACCTCCTCCTTCCGTCCCTCAAGCGGGCCTGCCGGCCCAGGCTACATCCCTGTCTCCCGCTCTCCTGCGGCCACCCCTGCCCTCGCTCCCATACCTCCTCTCTCCATCCTGTCTGTCATACTCTCTGCTCAGCGCCTCTCTGGGAGCCACTCTGAGTGTTGTCATGCCAACCAACACACCAGCTTACAGCCCCATCATTGCCACTCCGTCGCCGGTTAAAAATGACGTCCCTATAGTGCAGGACGCTGCAGGTACTTATCCCCGAAGCAAAACAACACTGCAGCTGTCACTCACTGTTGAGTTTTGTGCAACATGTTCATTGTGTCAGCATGTGTACATTTGTGGGAAGAAGATTTTCCAGCATGCATTCAGAGTCATGATGAAAACACTTGCTTTACATCATTTCATCTTTTTGTGGCGGAGAGCTACTTCTTCGCTACTTGTTAGTGCCAAGGGCTACGAGTACAACTGTCAAAATCAATCGATTAGTTGACAATAAATCGATCAAATTATTTGATAAATTGAGAATCGTTTCTTATAATCTGATTATTAAAAAATTCATTCTGTGCAGTCATATTAGGAATAACCTTAATTATTTAATGCTAAATATTTTTTTATTTGATTAATTGATGGAGTCTACCAGTTTGACACACACACTTCTGAAACAAATGTATTCATGTTATTATTAGACTTTACAGCGATTTGATCAGACGATATTTTGCATTTTTATACAAAATCGGTGATTGGCTGCTATGTCTTAATTTGCTTGATTGATCAATGACATCATTGTTCGGCTCCGCGAAATAAGATATGACATGTATTTCAATTGGTGACAATCATAAGTGGGTTTTTGCGATTCACCGGGCCGGGCCAGTTTCTATCACCTGCAAATGGCAGCGGTTGACTGTTGTGTAAAAGTAAAAGTAAAAGTAAAAAAAGTAAGTAAGTACATTTTTTAAATAGATATATTACTCCATCTTCTGATCAAATTTGTAATCGGTTATAATTTTTTTCAAACTTGATCGCTGATTGGAGATCCGCCCAAAAAAATCTGGATTATGTAAAGCCTATTAATAATTAATGATATTTATGTGAACACTACTTATCACATAAATTATTCCTCACAATCATTAGGAAATGGATAAATATCAATATGCAACACTTTATTTCTACAAATCTCTGCCAGTTTTTGCATTTTTAAATGATCACTTACATTCCTATAGAAGACTTTCTAAAAAATGTTGGTGCGTCTAACTACACTGGCATGAAGTGAAATAGTCTTGGCAAGATGGAGAAGTACTATTCTTTACGCAGCCTAGCCCAACCCCTGATGGACATGATTCAGGGCTACTTACTGCCTCAATACTTTTGTCCAAATAGTGCGCTTGCGTGTTTATATAATGTATTAAACTTGATATCGTCTTCAAGAAGAAAAAAAACAAAAACGCTTAGTCCTCATCTAATTTTCCATTAAGAAGCCGGTTATTTTAATCACGCCTCAAGTTTTATGGAGGCCCACTGTTTCCCATCTTACCGAACAGAGATCACATCATTAACGGTGAGCGCAGGGTGTTGCCGAAGGTGGGCGGCCCCCACATAAAATAACACGCGGATGAGAGGGCCGGTTAGGACCCCCAGTCCCGTCCGTCTCTGTTTGGAGGCAGGAGACACCCTGTAAAAGTGTCATGTTCCAAAGTCAATCTATCACTTTCCTCCCTCTTGGAATCATGATGGGAATTAGGAGTACAAATTTGTGGCTCTCTGTGCTTACTCAGCTGTGAAGCACTTCTGGCTGAGTAAGGTGGGACATTAGCGTTGCAACCAGGAAGATCTCACAATGTGATTATCTGGTTTGTGGCTTTCACTTTGAGAAGCGACTGATTATTCTTTAATGCGCATCCTCTCGTTGTTTTCCTCCAGGAAACACCATCTCCATCCCGGCCGCCGCCGGAGCCAAGAAGCGCTTCTGGATCATCGAGGACATGTCCCCGTTCGGCAAGCGCCGCAAGACGCCGTCCTCGCGTAAGATGCTGGACGAGGGCATGATGCTGGAGGGCTTCCGGCGCTACGACCTGTACGAGAACTGCAAGGACACCAGCTGCCAGTTCTCCCTGAAGGTGACCCACTACCACTGCACCCGCGAGAACTGCGGCTACAAGTTCTGCGGCCGCACCCACATGTACAAGCACGCCCAGCACCACGACCGCGTGGACAACCTGGTCCTGGACGACTTCAAGAGGTTCAAGTCCACGCTGAGCTGCAACTTCCTGGATTGCCAGTTCTCGGGCAACAGCACCCACTTCCACTGCCTGCGCTGCGGCTTCCGCTGCACCGACAGCACCAAGGTGACGGCCCACCGCAAGCACCACGGCAAGCAGGACGTGATCAGCGCCGCCGGATTCTGCCAGTTCAGCTCCAGCGTCGACTGCGAGGTTCCCGACTGCAAGTACAAGCTCAAGTGCTCCCACTTCCACTGCACCTTCCCCGAATGTAAGCACACGGTGGTAGGGATGTCCCAGATGGACTCGCACAAGCGCAAGCACGAGAAGCAGGAGCGGGGCGAGCTGCCGTCCGTCTCGCCCAAACCCGAAGCCATGCACCACCTGGCCTCCTCCGCCGGCCCTCAAGCCTCCGCCGCTCTTAGTGCATCCCGCGTACTCACCCACCCCGTCAACAACCCCTGCATGCTCTACTCCGGCGGAGGCGGCAGGCCGGAGTACAGCCACCCGTACCCGCCGTCCTCCATCAGCCTGGACGGCTCCCTCAACTTGGGCACAGACACCAGCAGCTCCCTGTTCTTTCTCAAGAACGCCGCCGGTCTGGGTCTCAACGACTCGCTGGACCTGAGCAAGAAGATCTACCAGGAGGTGGCGCGACGCACGCCGGTCCACATTGCGCCACTGGGCATGCTGGCGGCTCACGACGACACCACTGGAACATCCGGCGAGGCCGAGGACGACCTGTCGCCCGAGGAGGAGGCGCGGGCCGAGGACGAGGAGGACGAAGAGGAGGACGACGACGAGGAGGAAGAGCTCAACAGCGACTCGAATGACGATTCGGCGGCAGAGCCCGAAGAGGAGAAGGACAACGGCGAGAGTTTCGATGCTTCCGTTAACCACACTGGCGCTTCCCAACTGGAAAATCAAGATGGCAACCCGTGAAGAAAAACTCGGGGAAAGCAACCCGATGTCCGATGAACAAACAAGAACGAAAGAGGCCTCATTCATCATGTTTGCAGACTTCACATGACTACAAGAAACGGCAACCATGACAATAAAAGCAAAAAGATGATTGATGATGATGTTTACAAGATGACCAACATTATGAATTCAATAATGCATTAAAAAAGATGAACACATGGAATTGGGCCCCGGTTTCCACGCGGGAGCGGCAATGTAAAGCATTTTACTACACATCAGTCTTTTTGTGTGTGTGCATGTTTGACTTTAATTTATTTCTACTTTTATTTTTCACGTTTTTGTGTGGAAAAAAAATAACAACAACAAATCTCTCTCTATAACGATCTATGTCAGTGTGTGACGAAAGAAAAGGAACTTTGCCCACGTCACCTGCCGGGCCGAGCACACGTTTTAAAAAAAACAACAACAAAAAAAACAAAAAAAGGGAAGTGAATCACTAAGGAGGAACAGGATGTGTTCAAATGTTAGATTGTTTTTTTTCCCTGTATTATGTCTAATTATTATTATGATGATGATGAGACACCATGAGAAGTCTCTCGAAGACGTTGGACTTGTTCGGGAGTGGCGTGCAAGCGCTCGGCCTCACTTGGGCTGGCATTCTGCGCACCAAATGAGCAGCCTGTGTAATTTAACACCCCCCCCCCCCCTCCTCACACCCAACAATGATAACCACCATCTTGGGTGGAGGAGATCAACTCTGTGTGTGATAGTGCACTTTTCTACTAGCTGACCATGACGCAAAAACAGTGGCGGTGGACGACTTTATTTTTGTTACCGTTTGCATTACGATGTTGTTTTGTTGCTGTCAGTGAGAAGCATATCAATCTGTAATTCATGGAAGTGTGTGTTGGTGAGGGGTGGGGGTGGGGGGTGGTCCAAGATTTGATTAGATGTAGCGTGGGAAGGAGGGGAGGAGCATCAGGTAGTGTATTTAATGTTGGAAAAATGTACAGACCGAAACTGCCTCAAATGGCGTTAAGTTTCTTTTTCTTTTCTTTTTTCCTCCCCCCGCTCGCCGTCATGGCTGTAACAGTCAAGCTCCGTTTATAAAGGTTTTTATTTAATATTTATGTGAACTTCCAAAAATGAGAATTTTTAGGGTGTTATTGCACTTTTTAGTTTCATTTTACCATCTGGGAATTGAAAAAAAAACTATATTATATATATGATATATATCTTTTTACAGGGAATTTGCTTTAAAATGTTTTAGTTCACTTTGCTTTAATGCACAAATAGATGTTAGTGTGACAAAAAATGTTTTGTGATTTATTTAAAAAAAAAAAAAAAGCTGTTTTGGTTTTTATTTTGCTTTTTTTGATGGGAAAATTTGGTAACAAGAATACGCGTGTGCCAGATAAATGGCATGCTTGCAAGAAACACTAATACAGACTGTGATTTTAAGTTTTAAACTTCATGGCGATGCTCTTATTGTAGTGCTAAATTATCAATCTGTCACTCTGGTTTGTATTGAGCAAATATGTATGACTGAGGAGTGGACACACTGGTTATAAATGATCTCCTGAGCTTGGCATTGGAAATAAATGTCCATCATATAGGGAATAAAGATGTGTGTAGATGATTTTCCTCCAGCTATTGTTTTAAGAAGAAAAAAAGAAGAGGTTGTACAGTATTTTCCTCTGTTAAAAAAAAATAACAAAACGTTCTTTGATTAAATTTTAAAAAGAAAACCATAAGAAGGAAAAAAAGTGAATAATAAGAAAACAAATAACGTCATAGTTTGCTTGTGTGTGTGAAATTTCTCAATTAAGCACGACTGCTTCAGATTTATTTGGAAACAGTTGATACTGTAAACATCGTTGGATTCCGTTATTAAGCATTTTCACAATGTCAAAAGCTCAAACTCACTGATTAGAATGTGTCTGGTTTATTTAATAATGTGTTTTTCTCATTTGTCATCTTTGTGTGTGCTTTGTTTTCTCTCCCCTCATTAACTGAACTTTATTATTATTGTTGTTGTTATTATTATTATTTGTTTCTATTAGTAGTTTGCTGTGGGCATGCCTCGTTCACAGACTGTCTCCCGGGACTCTCTCGCAAAGCAAGAGATCCTCCTAGATTTGTTTTTGCATCATTTTTTTGTTTTCTTTTGCTGACAACTGTCAGAGCTGGGAGACAATAATCACTTGAATTTAGTTTCTACGTTTGTATGTGTGTGGCTGTAAAATTGCAGGATTTGTAAAAAGTTGGAAATAAAGAAAATATATAATGACGACATCCAGTACATGTGGTGCTTGAGCTTGTCGGGGGCTTGGGGGGGGGGGGGGGGTTCGATGAAAGCGGGGCCAAAGGTTAAAGCAGTCCACTTGCTGCCTTTTTTGTAATGTCACTGACACTACAGAAGTGTGTGTGCGTATGTGTGCCCGCGCATGTGTGTGTATCACTGATAGAACACACATCAAGTTCTCCAGCTGCTCACAGCTTCGATTCATATTTCATGACCTTGTGCCCTGCTTTGTTCTACTATGAATCCATCAGGGACATTTTTAATCTGTCTCATATTCTCATGAAAAAGAAGATACAAGTGACGGAGGGACACGCACACACGCAAAACTCATCCGCATTCACACAGGTGGAAGAACCAACCATATTTGTTGTCGTGTTCAGCCGTAGTGGACGGCTGATGTGAGAAGAGTGCAGTCAACCTTCCAAATAATAATGTTAAGTCATGGAATTTGTTTCATGTTCAAACCGTCGCTATCTTCACTGTATGTTGTTCTGTAACTGGTTAGGGTGAGATGAGTACGGAAGCGTGGAACTGCCAGCACGGAGTAAACATTTTGTAACTGGCAAGTATGTCTAAACAGACTTGTAAATACATTGAAAGGCATTTGTAGTCATTGCTAAAAATGCATTTGATTTATTTATCTATTTATTTATTTTGCAACCAATACATTCAAAAATGAAAGTAAGTTTACATTGTTTTTTTTGTGTGTGTCATTTTTATTATTTGGAATTATTATATCTGCAGTGCATGATTTTCACAAGGCATTTTTTCCTATAATGCTATGGGGCATGAATAGGTGCAAGTCATGTGTGGCATTATGGGAAATGTAGGGTACATGAGGAGAACCCAGCCTATGAATGTGGACTCGTGTTCGTTTGACTGTATGATGTGTGATACTGCCCATCTTAGGAGGTTCTGCGTAAGAGTTGAAGACCATTCCGAGGATTTAAAGGCCTGCTACTGCTAACAAGATGGCTCGTGGGGGGGGGGGGGGGGGGGGGGGGTTGGGGCACAATGATTTCATTGTTTGTTTACTTTGAGGGACATGCTGGGCTCCACTCCCACTCCTTCATGTCACCGAGCAGTAGCCAGTGTGCCAAGTCTGTCTGTCTGTCTGTCCCCTTGTCTACAGCTGTTCCCGTCCTTCCTCCTTCACTTCCTTGTGATGTTTTTTTTTCCAATAAAAAAAAAGAGAGAACAGGGAGGTAAAGGCATCACCATCTGCCCACCAGCTGGCATCCTAAATATAATCATCTGATAAAAAAGAAAAGAAAAAAAGATGAACATGAAAATTATATTACACAAAAACCAGACGGAAACAACCTCTGAATCCTGTGCAGGCTTGTACTGAATGAACGCCTTATTTTAAATGAAAAAGGTGAAAAGAATCTGCTCGACAGATTCTAGTTAGAAAGCATAAAGCAACACTTTACAATTTGATGAAATAAAAGCCCTCTTCTTTAGCATCAATTCTGTCTTTCATCATGAAGCTTTTTTTTTTTTTTAAAGATGCCAGTGATGGAGTCACTATTGATCGCACAGGCCAGGGTGTCCCTAAAGTCTGGACACATAAACCAGGGATGGGCAACTTCATGATGGGGTGGGGGCACAATTTTTCATCAGGGTGACTTGGGAGTTAGGGTTAGGACCTCGGACTTTCTAACTTCCCATCCGTCTATGTATGACATTTAGGTTATTTTAAATATGGAGGAAAAAAACATGCATAGGCTATGGGCAAATCACATAAAATATATTTCATTTTCCATCCATCCATCAAAAACTGACTTTCAGTCTATTTGTTCATTTCATTTTGCGTTACAGTTTGACATATTGACTAATCTCTTTGTATGGCAGGAAAATTTTGGGAGCAAGAGCGAGACGACATTCTGCGTTGAGAAAGCCGACTGACAGGTGTGTGCTACATATGTGGCCACATGATGCCTATAAGGCAGATTAGGGCCCAAACAGATGAAGCGCTGCTTAATGGCAGCTTTTATTAAGTTCACAGAGCGTGGAGGGAGGGCGGGCTTAATGCGGGAAAAGCAGGTGGCCGGGCCTGTGCCGTCTCACGTGAACACAGATATTGTACAGTGGAGTCAGACAAGATTTATGAAGATTTGCTCCAAGACTCGCTGTGTTCCTGTTCCTGCGGTGATCGCTGCAAGGTGAGCTGGAGAGGCTGTGAGAGGACAGCCTTGCCAGTGATGAAAAGTGTGCTCGTGTGAAATTGAAATCCAAATCATACCAATTGTGATGATATCTGGAAAAAAAAAACTCCAAAGGATGCTCAGGATTTGAAGTAGAAGCAAAAAGTGAATTGCAAAGAGTGATTACATGAGAAGTCAAGCCGTTGAAAGGATTGCCAACCACTAACAGAACCGGTCTGTTACACCATGTTGAAATGCAATAAATCAAATAAAAAGTGTCTGATCTTTAATTGTGTCAAAATTAGTGCATTCATTTTGAGTTAATTTAAAGTTCCTTTAACGCCACTAATTTTTTTAAACTCGCGATTAATGACCCCCCCTTACTTGGAAAATCTGTACTGGGGGAATTCCAGTCGCAATGCAGCAGACATGTCCATGTCAAAATTTAGCAGTAAGACATTTAATAATAATGCATATATTTATGTTATATGTTACAATTTTAAAAATGTGCAAAATTACTTCATGTTAAAGATTAGTTAGATCTTAATATGAAAAGAAAAATGCACTGCGCTGTCACCAACGGCGTACAGTTATGCCATCTAGTGGCAGAAAAATGACAACACAAATCAATATCATACTTATCTTTTATATATATATATTTTTTATTTGAACTACATTTTATGAATTATGAAATTAATGTATCAATGACTAAAAGATGCAGACATTTCTATTAGCTTAACATTTTTGTCCACTTTTATGTTAAGAGTATGAAAACTTACGAAGCGAAAAGAAACATTTTATTGTACATTTAGGACAGATATAAAATGTGCGATTAATCGTGAGTTAACTATTGAAGTCATGCAATTAATTACAATAAAAAATATTAATAGCCTGACACCCCTATATATTGTATATTACTTTGAAATGTTGACTGTCCCCCTTGTCCATATCACTGCAGCATAGTATGTGTCACTAGTCTGCTTCTTTGCTGCTGTTAGCAATGCAAAAGTTTTTTTGACACAACTGATTTGCATAAACTAAACATCAGCCCATTTTGCTTTTTGCAGCCATCACTTGCGAATGACACGTTCCCCCGCTCAACTTTCCTTTAAATCTCGCACCCATTTGTCTATTTTTGCTTGCGTATGGGCTTATTTTGGGAAATCCTCGGTCAGGCGCTGAAAAAGCCTGCTTGGCCATTGGTAGCAGCTGTTGCTGCTGAGGCTCCTCGGAGGAAATGGCGACTTGGACACACATTCATCCAATTTAGCGTTAACAAGACCTTATTGGATGCAGGGCCACGGGAGCGCATGTGGCTTTGCCTTATGTGGTCGTGTTTGGACGTGCTGCTGCTTTTCGTCAACGTGTGAGAGCGCCTTGCTGAGTTTAGAGTTTGAGTCAAGTTGCTCCGCTTTGTTACAATAAATCACCGTCAGCTTTCAGTGAGATAAAGCCTTTTTAATGCAAACTTGAAGTGTGTCAGTGAAGCTGAAATAAGAAGAATGCCCTTTGGCTGAGCAACTGCCACAAGTACAATTCTTCACTACGTCGTCACACTTGGAGCATGTGAAAAATGTTACACCATTAAGTGGGTTGGTGAGACACCGTTCAGACACGTTTTTATTTCCACGAAAGCTTGCAATCCTTCTGCTAATGTACACATCTCTACCTTTGTGTGTTTGATTAAAAAAAATAAAACAATTCCACCTTCCTCCTTTCGGTTGTGCAACTGCAGCATGCTTGGCTTCAGGCTGGGTCTTTGTCATTATTCCCTTAAACACCCCTCCCGTTCCTTGAAGCGGTTGGTATTTCTTTCACTCAACAGAAAACAACAACAACAACAACAACAACAAAAGGCTTCTTTCGATCTCGGGCCTACAGATGATACAGCATTCTTGACAGTTTTGCTGTACTATTGTACTGTAACATTCCGTTAGCGAAACGAGACGCTACCGTGTGGGTGAAAAAAATGTTGAAAAGCAGAAAAAACTGGATTCACTTCACACAGGAGGATTGATGCCAAGATTGTGACAGTGGCTTGCTCAATACATCAAGAGATGAAGAAAACATGACACTTGTGACTTTTATTACACAGGCTTTGTCACAACCATAGAGTATTTTGAGTTTAGAAAATCCTTTTTAAAATCTTGTAGATAGAAGGAATGGGACAAAATGTTGATATACAGTAAAAGGCAATCCAATGAATGGAACTAGAATTGTTCAACTTGACATAGCACATCACGCAGTTAGGATGCTGATTGCTCCCATCGCTCGGCCTATCTTTATAGAACCCTTTAAAACAAACACCACTGTTTTCTTAAAAGGGAGCTGCAGGGGCAGCAAATAGAATGAAAACAGAAGAGGCCTCAGAGTTTTCGATTGGATTTCGAACCCAGGCTGCTTTAGTGTGAATGTGAGTGTAAATAGTTGTTTGACAATATGTGCCCTGCAATTGGCTGGCGTATCAATCCAGGGTTTACTCTTAAAAGTCAACTATTAATTGATATCATTTTATCTCATCAGTTATTTATTAGTAGTAGTAATAATTACTATTACTGGACAAGTCAGATGAGTTAGGTTTCAGGTATCTTGAGCTCTGAACAAGATAAGTGGTATAGAAAATGGATGGATACATGCAATGTTTGTTGGCTGGCTTAAAAAAACTTGTTAAGTGTAAAGCCTCCGCGATCACAATCAGAAGCCCCTTCAGCATTCAGCCACTAACGGCGACGGCCGACATACTCCAAAGGCACTTTCGTCACTGAGGTTGTTAATGACTTCAGAAGACAGCCTGCCAAAAATCATAGTTTTTCGAGCTTCTACTTTGTTGTGTCTCCAGTTCACATCAGGTTGTTTTTTTTTTAATTTGTGCCTGTTTTATGATGTAATTATCTTATTATGTATAATAATTCCCAGCCACAAGCCGTTTATACTAATTAGCATAGTTATGTACGGGCGTGGAGAGGGAGGAGTCTGGTAGTCCATAACATTTCCGCATTGATTGAGATGTATGAAAGGAATGTGCTTGGGTTCGTTCATATGCACAGATTGGTACATCTGGATTTTTTTGTGCGTGTGACATTTTCTGGAAATTGGACGAACGGTAGTATGAAAGCCACGCAAGTCTTCGTACATGAGGCCCCTGGTCCTCCGCTTAAAGAACATTTCCTGAACTCATTTACTTGGACAAACGTCAAGGGAAATCTGATGTCAGTTGCAATGTTTTTGTAATTGTTCGATATTTGTGAGTCTTATTTTGTCATATAATCCTTTATTCTGTCGTACAGAATATCTCCAGTTAGTCACAGAATGACACTTCTGTCAGTACATCAAGGTTCTTTTAGCCGAGGTTTTGTGTCAGCACGTGCCGGTCTCCTATCTCTACTCTTCCGTGCAAGGAAGCTGTTCTTCCATGTGTTCGAGGTTACGTCCATGCATCCGGCCCCGATCTCTCATTCAAGGTTTCCCTGCATCCAGCCCGCTTAAGGTTCTTAGTCAAGTGTTCATCGAAGCCAACTGAATCCAGCTCTTCTCTTTGTTGTTACTTTGTATATTTGTATATAAAAACTTTGCTTACTCCCGTGTCTTGTCTGTGTTTGGGTCCCAACTCCGCACCTCACGTGACACTGCACTATTTCAAGTAAGATCATGGATATTTGATTTTATTTTTACAAAGATTTGTGGGGCATTGATATCGTAGTTGTTAACATAGCTGACATTGGATGAATTCCTACTCACAAAAATGAGGAGGTGAGAATCTAATGTCAGACCGGGGTGCAGGTGCTGAGATATTTTTTGGCTGATCAGAAAAAACACAAATAGAATCCAGTGGATTTGCACTGAGGCTCTGTCAGCCCCCTTACAAAAACGCTTACTGAGAAAACACCAAATATTGCGCTCTATTTGTTTCAATTCTACCTCAAGTTTTCTCATAGTCATAAATTCATCATTCCAAGAATTAAAGCTGACTCTGCCAACAGAACCAACCACAAGTAGCAGACAGCAGCTCGAAACAAGTGCGACAAATAAAGTCTAGAGCGGTTGGTGCCACATGGCACCAACTGGACCTGACCTCATTGTCACAAGGAAGGAGTGAAATGGGAGCAAAAGAAATAGCAGCAAAAGCCAGAAGAATATTCCACTGCAAGTGCCACAGTGAAGCTTGTCCGACTGGCAAGTGAGGCCTCACTTACTGCTTTCCTGGCAAACTGTGAACTTCTTAAGTGCTCAGCTGTAAATTTGCTTAATTTGACATGAGTCTGAGGGGAATGGGATCATTTTCTTGCAGCGGAATAAAAAAGAAAAAAAATCTGGCAACGAGGCTGACAAGGAGTTGGAGCACTCCAATGTGGTGTTTCTGCTGCGAGATGATGACTGTAACACACAGTGGACAGTGTTTGACGGAGCTGTAAAACCACTCCGCTCTGGCACTTGCCTACTGGAATGACTCATTGCAATTGAAAATGAAATGAAATGAAATGAAAACGAACGTTCCCACAAGAGAGGTTTGGGGTGGGTTGAGTACTGAGCTTTAAACCCAAACACTCAGTACGGCAATTTGTTTCTGTCATTGTAGACAGGAAATACCTTGTTATATTCTCATCTCATTTGCATAAAAACAGGTTTTATTCTCTAAGGTCACTGGTGTGGTAACATATTACAGGAAACATCTCGGTCAAAGGAAAGGAAATGGAGATACAAAATTATGTCAGTGGGATTTTTTCCACATCTGTTAACATTTTTGAAATGCCAGAAACAAAAATAATTTAATCATATTATGATCTTTATTATATTTTAAAAATCACCCTCCTTGGCCGCAGCACAGCTACAGAGTCGGGGTGGGGGGTTCGCACACGGGCACGAATGATCGGGTTCAAAGACGGTTTCCAGGCGCCCACTTCGCCAAATTGACATCTTCCACCGATGGAGGTCAGTTCCTTATAAACGGACTTTACGGACTTCGATCTTCTGCAAGGGCTCCAGCAAATCTGTTTAATCTTTCGCAACATCCATGAATGTGCACCTCTCGCGCGCCAAATTTAAAGGGAATAAGAAAGCTGCTTCAATTGGCCGCTAAGCTCATCGGCTGCGTACACACCCACAACGGCGCAAAGTGAAACACATAGTCGGGATGAGTTCACTCAAACAAACATAGTGTTTAGGTTTTTGCTGTCTTTCACAGAATTATGTGAGCGATAGATTTGTTTCTGTAATTCAGTAATATGTTTGATTGATTCTACCACTCACACTTCTTGTTCCATCATTCTAATTTGGCTGAAAACCATCATACCCTTTGCTGATGTTGAGCTTTGGAGTAATCCCCCCAAAAAATTTCCAGACTTCTTGCCATTCATTCATGCAATTCTGGAAGGAGTTTTTTGGCGATCCTCTGCAGCTCCATTGTCACGGCCATATTGATGTTGTCCATGTCTTGGGAAACTGCTTCCCTCTTTGACACTGTGTGATTGGGAAAGAGAAAAAATGGAGCCAGGTATAGGGAGAAGGGAAGTTACTGTTTGGCTTGGCCAGGAACTGTTGGATGCTCAGGGCTTTGTGAGCAGGCACGCTGTCCTGCCACAACTCTCGCCTCTTTAGCACACTGAATGGAGCAAACGCTGCAGGATTTCCTCGTAGGTATGCCGGTTGATTGTCTGGCCCACGTTGAAGGGGAAAACTCTTAGTTTGTAGTTTGGGTTTCAAATGTGTCTTTTTTGGACACCGGTCTTGGAACCTGAAACCTCAACCCTCCCCGCATGTGTTGCCGAAAAAGCAAATCCTACCAGAGTTAATCCTCTGATGGTCCCTGAGCTGCAGGTCTCACAAGAATATATTTGCTTGCATTATTATTATTTTTTTAATTTTCAAAATTACGACTCATTTGACCTACAGAGTGAAATTTAACGACAGGTCGTAGAGTTGTTGGTTGTTGTTTTTTTTTTATGATAAAGTCAAAACTGTCATGATCTCATCGTGAAATGATGTCTTGTTTTTGTTCGACACATTTTTTCTTACGAAGTGGAATGTACTGTAGCTATAACAACAAAGCACTGTAGATTATTCTAGAGATAAATTTATTTTTCCTCATAACTAAAGCTTGGCCGTCAGTGACTTTATAATGCTTATGGTAAACCAAAACCAAAAGAATGCAAAATGGCGCAGTCAGTTCTTCAAAAAGAAGTTTGTTTTTTTCTTTATAAAATTATTATATTGTTAAATAAATGACACAGCAAATTACTTGGTTGTGTAATGTCCCTCTTTGTGGCCACTTTTCAAAGAAGTTAATTTTAAGCATTTTGAAAGGTGGGTGTAATGTCCCTTTTCAATTTATGGAACATCAAATTTGAACGCAGTATGATGGTTATTTTATTTTTTTGTAAAAATTTCCTTCCGCAGTCAATTTTTGTGAGGATGGGTTGATTTAAAATCTTTCTAAAGGACTCCACAGAGCCTCTTTACTCCCCCAACGGCCAACTTTAAAAAGACTGGTTTTAGAAGCACAGCTGTGACCTTCATAAAGACAGCAGGACAACAGGTGCGAATCACATGTGTGCTAATCTTCCACATTATGGTTATTGATAACAGACACTGCACAGGCTGCAGTTAAAACTATGTAATTTAATATCGAATACATCAGCAATGTGATATTTGTAGCATGGAAGAAGCAAAGGTTGGGAAGATTCTGTTGACACTAATTTTAGAAAAAGTCCATCATTCACTGAGGGGGTTCTGTTACAAGAAGAATTCTGTCAGTACTGCAGACCCTCCTAAACAAGACATTGGGTGGACTACCAAGGTTTTTTTTTTTTTGCACCCTCCTTTTTTAAAGGCATTAAAATGGGATTGTATTTCACTGTGATGACATTGTGACCAATTTTGAAGACAAGGTCACTGAAAGTACAAACACTCTTTAAGGTTTAAGCTCACATGGCTGTTAGGCCTATCAATGAATTGACAGTAAAATTTGAAAAATTATATGAATAGAAATGAATGTTTATTTTCTTTGCATATGTTCTGTAGTTCTTTCTTGTACTGTATATGCAATTTTCTCTCCCAACAAATGAACTGTGCGGGGAGGGCTGACAAATGTCACATTCTTGAAATTTTGCATGTGTATAGGGTAACCAAATGTCCCAAATTAACCGGGACAGTCTCAGACAGGGCAGTCCAGGATAAACAAGATATTCCTGTTTTGAGCCTTGTGTCCCAAGCACCATTGTTTTGTCCGACTTATACACAGGTGCTGTCCCAATGTCACATTTTTTATTTTATTTTTTTGTCCAGTCAGCAAGCCAAGTGTTTGGGCCATGTGTACATCAATCACACACACACATGAGCCAATAAAAAATAATTTAACTGTTAAATTCCTTCCTATTTACATTCACGTTTGCATTGTCATTCTCATCCGCATCTAACCGCTAGTAGGCGTGTTTTCGTTATATCGGAACTAGAACTAATACCTGCTACAATGCAGAACTGGTTTCAGATAAACGGCCCAGCTTAGCTTCCAACAGCTGTCGGGACAGAGCAAAAAAAAGTTGTATAATGGTGAGTGCATTGTTTTGTTTAGCACTGTTGAACTCTCAATCAAGACAGCTGGAAAAACCTACACCGTAATAGTCTTTCTTCTACAGAAACGTGAAATTTATGTCATTTTCGGATGTGGATACAGAGACCACACTAATCTATTATTTATACAACTAAAACCTTTCAAATGTAATGAATCGATGGAGTTTAACCCCCTTAAAATAATGCATAAAGCCCATCATAAAATCTTACCAGTCAATATACAAATCTAATTTACAAAAAGAGAAAGTGAGGACAAATGAAAAGGAACAGATATTTTTTATAAACCTAAATATAGAACAAAACAAAAAGAAATATGTATTTCAACTCAAGGTGGCAATTTGTAGAACAATCCAAAAAAAATCATCTCAGTCTATCTAAAATAAAAAAGATAAAAACAGATTACTGGAAAAATATATAGCTCAAGGACATGCTGTTGAATTATTTTTATAGAATTGTTACATTGAAAGTGTTTTGACCGCTTGCTGTCATTCATTTTTTGTTGATTTTTTTTTTGTGTTGATCAAGAGTAGATATAAAAAGTTGCACTTCTTCCTGTCCCCTTTTCATTTTTTTTTTTTAAAAGAGTGAAATACAATTTTTAATTGAATTTCCATTGTTAAAAATTGATATAACTAGTGTTGGTTCCGATATCGTTTTTGGGCCCCCGATACCAGTTTTGCAGTATTGGCCGATACCGTTCCGATACCTGGGTTGTTGTTTTTTTCAACATGAAAAATCTGCCCTGCCATTGGTTCGAAGTATTCAAGGGCCAATAGGATATCCTAGCTTGGCATGCAGTGAACACGTCACACATCAGTGAATGTTGTGCACAAGTAAAACACAAGATGCTGCATCCAAAGTCCTGTATTAGCGTCGGAAATAATCGGCATGTTACCTGTTAGTACTTGCCGATGCCGATACCACTGTTTTATGTAGTATCGGGGGGGCCTCTGCCGATACCGGTATCAGAACAACACTAGATAAAACAACACAAACAGCCATGCTACACTCTGCAACACCCTACATATGCCCCCACCTTCTGCCCGCGGTTCAGTCCAATATGTGCAAACACACCTGTTGCTTCCGTGCCGCCTGCAGCTGCAGTCTCTCTACAGGCTGACAGGCCTTCTCTTGGATAATCCAATCTGCTCACAACAGCAACAGTGATTTATATGATACAAGAGCTCTTGTTTTTTTCCATTCACGGTTTGTTTCTCCTCACCCTAACCTCAGTATGATGACTCATTAGAGTGTTGGTGACAAGGACTGTGTCTTTTTTTTTTTTTATCTGCCTATTAGGTGGGCAAAGCTAACAGCATCAATGGAAGAGTCTTTCCATACATTTACATGACAGCCCGCAAGCATCCATGCACTACATTTGGATTTGAAAAAGTGCCAGAACAAAAAAGTGATACGGGCCAGACAGAGGATTGAGTGTTTATATAGCAGGTGATGACAAAGTGCTTATACGACTTGGGCATACGCTACTGGCAAAGCCCCTGTCCGACCTTGGATTGTCAAATGTTCCCATTTTCACGAGGAAGGAAGGAGCCAGTGTCGAGTAGCTGTGCAGCAATCCTGAGACACTTTTAGTGACACAGTCATGAAATGTTTTTAAATGACTTCTTACATCACCACGAAGATACTTTTGAGGAAAGTCATCAGTCACTCACACAGGGTATGTTTAAAGAGCCGCAGCGACACTGGTCTAATAACTGGAAGGTTTCTGGTTTCACCACTGACACGTTTAAAGTGTAGATGAAAGAGGTGAAAGTTTACGCAATAGGTAATGGTATATGCTGTACATACATAAAGTTCAGGATATTCATGCGGGTACAAATTTTGAATGAAGCAAAAATCCACTATAACTATACTGTAAAAAATGGACCTAAACAGTTCTAAACTGTAACTGTATTGTACTTAAACAGAAATACAACTGGACTGTAGGCTACTTGATGTTCTGTACTGAATCACTGCTCACTTTCCAACTGTGCAATGTTTTAGTACATTCTGCGCAACTTGCTGTTTTCTAACAAGAAGCCAATACATTTTCTCTCAATTGCCTGTGAGAATTTGCATGGTTAGAACTCGCATGGTTTGCAATGTCGAATTGAGCAATTCTAGTCCAGCACAACTCGTTGTCTAGCAAACCTAAAGGGACATTTTCTTAAGCTGCGCGGAGATGGGAAATAGAAGAGCACGCTTGCTGAATTCAAGGTGAAGAGAGCCAGATTCGATGAAAAGGCCACACTCCGTGTTCACCAGAAAACATGATACCTATGTCTTGAATTTGAAATAAATAAATACATAAAAATCACTTTTTTTTAATGATTTATTTTATAAAGGGTTCAGTGAATGTGCATAATAAACTGGTGGGGTTCAGTACCTTCAACAAGGTTTAAAAAGCACTGGTCTAAACCAAGTCTAGCAGTCACCTGAACATCTGCTTTGGGCTAGCAACGCATGCATTGATCCAAGGAGATACTCGGCCCTCTAACCCGCTGAGTGCTCAGTTCCAATGAACAATGGAGTTCACAGCACGTCAATACACTATCCTATTGAGTGCTCTCCGTTTAGCAGCATGATTGATGAGGTTAAGCTCCCAGCCGAGGAGCAAAATGATGTCAAAACCAAGTTGCAGCATTGAGAAAACAATTTCTCCCAAATGAGGGAGAACATAGCAAAAACACTGACTTTAAGTGTAGTTATACTTAGTAGAGTATGGTGGTGCAGTTAAGTGATGTAGATGGAAGCCACTTTATGGACAAGAATATCCAAATCCCCTCAGACACTAAATGATGTACAAGCGGATTTATTACACTCTATCCCTATAAATCTCAGGTTGGCTTCGGCTCCAGGGAGAGGTTCATGGATTACAAAGGGATGCAGTATTGAACCAAAGTGAAGTTTATACACCTCATCGATACATGAAACACTATTGATCATTGAGAGCCAAATAAATGTAATTCATACACTTGATCACGCATAGTAATATTCAGAAAGGTAGACTATGAGGGGAACGATGAGCCCCTCTGTCAAAGGGTCAGCCTACCTGGTAGAGTGAAATGACAAATTTCAGAAATTGAAACTGCAAAGACACCTTACAGCATAAATGAGTAAACCGCAACCAATTTGTTGAAAAAATTGGAGCTTCCTGTCAAAATCGATACTTCCCAAGGCATAGGCTTACTGTAGAAAAAAATACAAATGTGGAATCTTTCCCAACGAATAAAACGTTGCAAAAATTAACAGTATACCCCGATGAAAGCCTAGAAAAGCAATATATATATATATATATAAAAATAAAGATAAACAACAAAGATAAATAAACTTCAAATGTCAAAAATAAATTAGTGTAATCATCAAAAGTCAGAATTTTTTTTTGTTCATTAATTGCTTATACTTTTCAAAGGCGGTGTACTCATTTATGCTACGCAATGACAGAAGACAAGGTTTTATATATATATATATATATATATATATATATATATAGCACTTTGGGGGCCTTAGTTGGGCCATTAAACAATTTGAATTTGCCCGAGTGAAGATTTCTTCTGCTGATTTGGATGCATGTTTTTGCAGCCTATCTTTGCTGACATTGGGCGAGAGGCAGGGTACTCCTTACCACCCTTCACAATCGTGTTCGCACTATATGTACTGTATGGATTTAGAGACTTCAATTAGTCTAGTATTCATGTCTTTGAAAGGTGGGAGGAAGCCGAACTACCCGGTGTGTATGCACAGTAAATAACCATTGTCAATGAGGTAGACATGCATGCGCCCCTATGCCAATTTAAATCTACCTGTATTTGCAGAAAACACATCTTATTTAATAACAACATTCATACTTCTTTTTTCATGGCAAAATACTCTGCTGTATATTTATAAGCATTTCAAATGCTATGAGTCTCTCCCCAAGTGTTTTGGAATCATTGTTTGGTATATTTATGGGTTAAACTTAAGATGGGAATTATAATCACATTTTGGGCTACCAGGGGTGGTTACTCACGGTTCTTCACTAATCACGATTGGCCAAGCTTAATCCATGTCCCCGACAAATGGTGGTTATCCACTGTATTTATTAGCCTATATTGGAATAAACTTGCATTTGAATGGACTGGGTTTACTTTTCTTTCTTTTTTTTATCCAATGCATTACAAGAGTCAGAGTAAAGCAAAGGATGGATGGATGGATCGAATACAAAAATGAAGGCATATGGTTTTTATCAATGAAAACCATTTTTATTTTATTAGGTACATTTCAAACAAATAAAAGTACAATAAATGTAATAATTTTCATTACCATCATGATATTTTCAATTTTCTAATACAGAGCCAGATGATTCAAACATGAATTGGTTGGTCAGAACTACTACCACACGTGAGCTGTGTCCCTCTACCGTGGTGTGTTCCTATATGAAGGCCATGTGATGGGAGATGAATGTGGCATGAGAGTGGAGATCTATCCTGTCTTCTTACTCACGGACCCGTCTCGAGCTGCAGACAGAGTGACTAATTCAATAAGTCAAGTATTCATTTATTACTTTCTTTTTCAATCACGGGGCATTTTCATAAGCTTCCCGCATCCACCTCCACAAATACACAAACGCACACACATAGAGAAAACAAGTGACACAAATTCTGCAACTTCCATCTGTGGCAGCCCTTGGTGTCTTACTGCATCATAATAACAAAATACGCTCGCCGTTTTCAGTAAAGATTAGTCACCGTGGGAGGGCCTGCCTAATTTGGGACCGGGGGGCTTGTTACGGAAAATAACACAATGCAACTGGGCTTTCTGTATTAGATTTGCGCTTTTAGCCTGCTTGACATTTCAAGCTGCATGAACTAATACATCTGTTATTTGTTGATCATTTGATTATTAACATACTTCACAAACCAAATCAGCTGCTCTGCTGGAGATGCATATACAGCGCACGAGTCGTTTGCCCCCACCTCATCTCACCTGCCACGCACAAACAAACACCCTCCATTCAGCCCTCAGTGAAAGAGGAAAGCGGCGGGAAAAAAACATTTATCTACCACTCTCCTCTGAGCATCCTGACACTTGCATGGAACAAAGCCACTCATCACATTCTAATCTTGAATTTCAGGGCTTTTATTTCACCCAAATGCCACCGCGCTGGCCTTGTGAATTATTGACAGACTGACACCAAAGCGGAAGCACACATAAAACAGGCTAAAAGCTCCGGCCCTGGTCGGGATTGTCCTTTCCAATTGCCATCAAAAGAGAACTCAGCTAATGCCTCCCTGCAAGCAGTACGGTAACTTTTGGAGCCAACAAATGAACACATGACTGCTGACCCGCAGTTGCACAAAGCTGTGAACGAGCTCAATTAAGATGCTGTCTTTTCATTTGCAGGATGAAGAGATAATCCAAAATATCTTACATAGAAATCCTGCATTAAACGTTTGCTTCGTCAGAGCTACAACAGAAAATCAATCTAATCGAATTAATTGCCGTAACCCTGTGAAGCTACCCAGGCACAATCTCTGTAAGAGCTCAAAAAAGCATATGCCCACAGTAAAGATGGCAGAAGCAGAATGAGTGTAAGTAGAGGAGTCACAGACAGGTGGGTGAAGAAAATAATTCAACAGGTGTGTAATCCACCTCATATTCATTGCCAGCACCCTCTGGCCTCTTCATTTTATCCTCTTGTTCGTGGATCTGTCCGTCTCCGCCTTGGCGATCCTCGGTCTGCATGCTTAGACCATCCCCCTTTTCATTTTCCTGGTTAACATCGTCATTCTCTTCCTCCTCTCCCTGCACCTCCACGCGATCCTGGTCGAGGCACACGCCATCACCGTTGACGCCAAGTGTCCCACCCAGAACATCTCCTGGGCTGTGGCATCCATCTTTGACAGGGGAGGAGTTGGCTGACTCATTACTGACAGGAGATATGTCGCTGCTGCTGTGGTTGACCGACTGGGAGCTGGATGCTGAGGGCCCTTTCAAGGGAATCTGCCATGAAGGGATCTTAGCAATAGAGGGAGTGGAAGGAAATTGTTTCCTGCGACAGAGAATTAAAACATGATCACTTATCAACTGGAAATACTGCCTTGATCTTTTGGCTAAGACTTTTGCACTTGGCATCGTATCACACGAGACTTCCGTTAAAGCAGCATGCAAGTTTCAAGGCTCGCTCTAGAACAAAGCAGAAAGGCCTCCGGCAATATCCAAGCAGGTTTGTTCAGTGTAGTCCTGTGAATGACGACCAGCCGTCAAAATCAAAAGCATCAAGAAACGGACTGTGTTGGAACTACAAGTTTAGGGTAACACTGTACTGTGAACTGTGATTGGAAGTGAAAATTTACAGTGAAAGTAAGTCGAAGTATTGCAACGCATAGGCTGAAGTGAATAGGACTTCATAATTACCGCAAAGTTGGATTTTAAAAACAATATCAACCCGGTGACCCCACTGACATTGCCAAGCTTTTGTATTCCTGTTCTTTGATGTTGCCCCAGGTTTTCACCGCAATCTCTTTCAGTTGCTGTTTGCTTTGGAGGTGGAGTTTCTACTTTCAATCTCCTTTTTAGCAGGTAAAATTCATGCTCTTTAACCTTACACTTCTTGCCCCGGTGAACTTCTTTGTTGCTTTTGGCCCATTATGTTGCTGCGTGATATTCTTTCATCTCTTTACTTTATGGCAAAGTCCAAGCTGGCCTTCCTATTCTTCTTGTGCAGTATCAGTACTTTTGTTCATGACCTTCATATTGCTGATGTCACAATTCAATTTAGGCCTCTGTTCCAATCACAATGTTTCGTTCATCAACTGCTGCTATTTTCTTTAGTCTGCTTGTTGAACATTTGTCAGGACACCAGTGGTTTAATTCAAAATGGATGAGAGGCTACAGCCATGTTTGTGCTGTAACTCGTTTGTAATTCCGTTCTTTAATAAAATAATTTTCCCCTTATTCGAAAACGCTGTTATCTTTATTATACATTAAATGCGTTGCTTTACAATCGATTTATTAGCTATAAGGAAAAGATAAATAATAGCAACACACTCATGAAACACTCGCCAATAGTGCCAATAATTGTATTTTCTCTTAACCGTCTGTGTTGGACTGTCCGCAAATTACAAATAAGTGACATATATGCCACAAATCACCATATATTCATTATTTATTTTAAATTATTATTCTTATTGATGTCGTAATTGACAATTCTGAACATCCGGGCATTTCTGATACTTCCAATAAAACACAATGCAAATGCTTGCTTTATATAGCGTATTGTATTGCTTTTGCCTATCACTATCATACAAACCACACCGATTGTTTTAGTAGTCAAATGACATCTCATCACATTTTAAAATAAAAATAATAATGAAATAATGTTTTCAGTCTAATGCAAAAACTAAGTTTCAATCGTGTCTGTACTATGATAATTATAAGGATTCTGTAAAACAATAGTACAATAGATAACAATTTTGGTCAGGAAATAACTTTTTTTTCAGCTACTTTGAATTTTTTTTTATCCTTTTCACTTTATTTTTACTCTTACTAATGAGTGAGAGTAAAGTAAGATTGCAGGAACAATAGGTGTCTTGTTTACCCATAAAAATATGAAAATAAAGACGACGGTGCTGAAATGCTGATGACTGCAGTATGCTAATAGGTTAAGGCAAGTTGTGAAATAAAAGCAATGGTGCAATCTGTAACCTCTAATGCCACATTGAGATGATACCCCAAAACCACTTTTGACATTTATGGTTGTCTAAGTGTGCAAGTAATTTGGAAGACCATATAATCTTTTATTAATTCATCCCTAAACATAAATGTTTGTGTGATACCTGGAGCAGCACAACAACTTTAAAACAGGCTTACGACTGCAGCAAGATGATAAACTGTACATCCACAGATGTCAACATGAGCATTTGGCACGCTTACATTTGAAAAAAAACATTCAAAAGCTACCATCTTACTAAAAATGTATCAGACTGGAAATGCATGTTGGTAAATAACCACACTGTACAAGTAACTATTCACTATCGAACCTGTTGAAGAAAACGATACTAATGTAGACCTAGTTGCTATCTAATACTATTAAAAAATTCATTTGAATGCCAATTATGTGGAAAACAATTAGTCGTGCAAATAAAAAAATAATAATATTGACTTGTACTTCCATCAACAACAGGAACAACATGCTGAGGATAGATGAAAATATACTCAAATGTGGACACAAGTGATTCAAGAGGGATGCTCTTCTTTAATACCGTGTGTGAATGTGTGTGCGTGTCTGAATAACTTTGTTACCTGCTGAGCAGTAAACCCTTCAAAGAGACTATCTCAGTTTTCAGCTCTCCAACTGTTTGGTTGTCCAGGATGCGACTGGTTGCAGAGGCCGCCTATAGGAAAATATGACACACAAATCGCATACACTTAAAAGTCAACAGGCCTCTTTCAACAACCAATCCCACCTTTGTCACTCAGTACAATAAGAAATCATTTCAAAAACAGCTCTGTTTAAAAAAAAGAGAGACAAGCTATTGAGTAAACACACATGTTAAACACAAAAAGCCTCAATACTTGTGTAATCATGATGGTCATCCATTAACTTAGCAACCTCTCCATTGCATGTGGCTTAGGACAAACAATCCCACGACAGTTATATTTTTATAGCCCCACAGTGTGAATCATGCTTTTTTAGTGTTGTCCCTACTGTCCAGAAAAAGTTACCGGTTTCTTGAACAATAGGCAATCATGAGCACTTATTACAAATGATGGGAATAACTATGTTTAAACTAACGGCGTTTGGTAACTCCGTTTTTTTTCTTTCATAAACTGACTACAGTAATTTCTGGACTATAAGGCGCACCCGACTATAAGCTGCACTGGCTAAATTTGGGGAATACTCAAGTTTGTTTCACATATAAGCCGTACCTGACTGTAAGCCGCAGGTTTTTTAATGTTACTGCACCGGGTTCCTGCTACTTTCTTTTCCATAATGAGGGCGCAAATTGTTTCGCTCTCGTTCTGTCTCTCCTACTTTATTTGGGCTCACTTGGTTTATTTTGCTCTGCCTGACGCTATTGCGCTTCCTTTCTAGTGCGCCCCCTTGTGATCTGATGGATAAGACGCATCTTTGTATTAGCCAGAGGGTTGAATGCAAGTGAAAAAAGTAGCGGCTTATAGTCCAGAAATTACTGTAATTTAACTATTTAGTCTCCCCATATTTGAAAGGCCGTTATTACTATTGTATGTGAAATGCATTGTGTTGCAATTCATTTATTAGTTTCAAGGCTCGAAGTAAGCTACAAGATGTTGTGCAGTCGTGTTTCTCTTTTGCGGAAATCTCTCTGAAAAATGTCATTTGCGCACAGTTAGAGGCACTGTTGTTGTCGGACCTCGTCACAATAAAAGTGCCTTGACAGTTGAAATGTATAGTGACTTTTATTTTGGATGTGCCGCTGAAAGCGTGTCACGACGTGACGGACATGTCTTTCTTCTGGACGTGTCTTCCTTCCAGCATTTTAGCAAAGAATCTACGGGTTTGACAACTTTGACAAGAGTGACATTAATCAAAATAACAGTAGAGATTTGCCAAAAAACTACCGCCATGAGGAGCGATTTGTTGGCTATTCTGTTCCACCACGAACCATTAACACAAGCACCATAACCACCATACCGGTAAATCATAGCGATTAGCGACACGCTCGCCTAGTGTAATTAATAGCGCCAACAATTGTATTTCTCTTATTTCACGAGTACTAAACACGTGAAAAGTGTTGAAAGTAATATCCAGTCATGGCAAATCAAACTGACGAGGCGATGGAGTCGAGGTCTGTCGGGAGCACCAAAGTAATTAAACTGAGAAACGGTAAGCAGTTATATAACATTTGCATGTGAATGTTGCAAGCCTACAGTTGGGCAGTTTTCTGACGTAAATCAAACATGTCTTTAAATGTGTAAAATTATGAATTGAAGATATATCACCATACTCTCTTAATTGAAAGTGTACAAAAGTTTTTCAGAGAAAGCAAGTGGAAGCTGATGATTTTGAGGAGGAAATGGAGTAGTAGTTATGGCAATGATTATGGCCATGATCTAATTAAGCACTGCATATTTCATAGGATTGGCGATTTCTTTTATATATTATTGATTATTTTAGCCCACAACAATCATAAAAAATGCTCGTGAAATCTTAGAGGGACGGACTACAAATTACCTATAGATGACAACATGTGCCACTAATCACCATATATCCAGTCACATATATCAATCACATTTATTTTATTTTTATTACTATTATGATTGCTGTAGTAATTGGCAGTGGTACAACATACATCAACACTCTACATTTTATGAATTATTATTATTATTATTATTATATGATATGGAGTGAGGCATTTGTGTGACATAAATAATCACAAAATAAATGACAACACCCTATATAGCCTGGACATAATTTGAATTCCTTGTATAAAAATCTAATAATAATAATAATAATAATAATAATAATAATAATAAAATAGTTACTTTGCCTGGTAATGAGTTATTTTTATTTTGAAGTAATCAAATTACTGAGTTACTTTTTTAAGCAAGTAATGAGTAACTATAACTAATTACTTTTTTAAAGTAACGTTCCCAACACTGCTTATTACTGTTTGCAGTTGTTCTAATGTGTTTAGTCTCTGACGCGCATGTACTAATTAAAAAAAAAAAAAGAATGCATAAAAAATAAAGCATATCTGGTTATGATTTCATGCAATGTGCACACAGCTAAATTCCCTTCATAACCAGTGCTCTTTAGGAAAAGGGCCACACACTCACAACACAAGACACGGTAGACGGTTGTTGTTCTTTTAACTCAATTTAGATAGTATTAAATGTTTGGTCCGTCAAATGCGCTGTTCTTGAATGTACTTCAAAGTTAAAGAAGAACTAATATTTTCACACCGCACATTGAATGGGTTTACAAGAAGCTTGAATATGGACAACTTGAATTAATGAGTTACAGCCTTGTTGCGATTGCACCATGAAATTATCATCCTATATTTGTGCTTTATTATTTAGTGGTAGCCTGATGGAAATTTATGATTTTAGTGATTTAATTTTGTTTTTTAAGCTCACCTATGTCTGTTTGTCGACCAAAATGTATTTTGAGTTTAAAAGCATTGCTTGTGGTGTCAAATACAATATATGTACAGCATTAATTAAAATGTGATTCATATGGATACATTTATTCTAATTATTTATTAGATTAGGTTTTTAACAATGTCTTGCCTCCAATACAAACTTTGACAAGCTTCTCGGAACAGATTCCAAATAATTTCCACGTTTGGAGGAGACCAGATGAAAATTGTGTGTGGTGGAGCATAAAAAGGAACATACAATGAGTTGATCTTTGACCTCAGTTACTTCAGGGATCTTGTGTTACATAATCATAAAAGCAGTAAGGCTACTGCTTTGGACTACAGACATTAGCCCTAGAAGTCGCGGTAGAAATCTCAGTAGACACAGTGGACCACCTCCAAATGCAGTGGGAAATCACATTTGTTCCTCAACCCCCACCCCACCCTTTCTGTTTTTTCATTCTCCATTGACTTTTTGGGGGCAAAATAAATGATTTGTTTTTAATGGAAAGTAACAAAAATATCAAATAAAACCAAAATGTAAAGCATAATTTTAAAGTTACCACATTATTTTTACTACATATACTGTATATTCTACAATGCAAAAACATTCACACAAAAGCCTTGTCATGACATATAAACATATAAAAACAGACATAAAGGTAATGGCTGCTTGTGTGTTGATCTATTTCACTGGTCATTGTTTTGTATATTCATTGCAAACTACTGTGAGCTTTTAAACATTGCAAATACATATGCAATAGAGGTTGAATAATGTTAAGTTCAAGAAGGTGTATCTTCCTACAATAAAGACCTGCATATGAGCAAGAAGAGATTAAGTGAGGATTCTCAACTGAGAAGGGGCAAAGTCATGGGAAAACTCGACTAAAACCGTAATTAAGTCTCTCCTAACTCACCAGAGGACGCTTGTTAGGAATTGTGGACCCCCTATCAGGGAAAGAGTGATAATTTGGACTCTATCGCTTGTAATTAAATCTATGAGAAATTAATTGAATCACATCTGAAAGGGATCACACTCATTTACTGAGCCAGGAGGAGGCCGAGGTGGAAAAGTGAAGGGCTAAAGAAACGGAGATGAGAGGTATTTGTGCTGGTGGTTATCAGCTACAACACCTTGTTGATAAGGAGTCATGTTTTAGAGGTGTTGCAATGGGAGCCAACTGAAAACATTCTTATTACAGGCATCACCTCATCGGAACTATTTTAATCCCTTCCCTCACCAAGGTATCAATATGGTTAAGTGTGGTTCATTTCATATACAAAATGATGTATAGACTGAGTTGGACTTTCAAAGTGGGCGAGGCTTTTTCCTACAAGCGAAGGAAAAAAACAAAAATCTGATTTTAGTGGCCTTATTATGTACAGTGTTTATATTTAATTGAATTTTACTGACTTTCACATGTGCTGTTATGTTCTTCCTCAAGTTTTGCTCTGAAAGCAGAGATATAAGAAAGTAAATCCAAGTTTATGACAATGGGAGGAAAAGGTATGTGATTCAGATGAAGGGCACACTACATTTTATGACCAATTCATGCGGAAACCTAAGAAATTCTAAAGAGTTTGCATGTTGTTTCCTCCCACTGCACTCTGCCTCCTGCCCAAAATTAGCTGGGATTGACAGCTCACCTAATGGCCGACCCTAATGAGGACAATGCTAAGAAAACTAATCTGTGAATGGATAGATTTAAGATCTTGAAAATAGATAAGAAAAATGTAAAGACACCTTAGTTTTACTTGTGTTGGAACTTGACTGGTTGTGGGAAACTGTGGGTCCCAGGATGACACCAGTTGAGAATCCCTGGTTTATATCGCTTAATATGAAAAAAAGAAGAAGAAAAAAAAAAGGCTTACCAATGAAACCGTTAACCTCTTGCTACATACATAACATGTATTATCTTACATCGAGGCTGTCGAGCAACACTATCTCTGACATGTCTTATTAAATTCAAAGAAACCTAATCAAATGCTGAGCCCGTGCTGAATTTCAGCTTTGAGATACATTATGTTAACGTGTATACACACACATTGTGTGGAACTTCAGAGTAAAGTGCTTGTCTGCAGGCTAAGTGTTGGGAGTATCAATGTCCGCTGAGACTGAAAGTGCGCTCAACCTCAAGTGCTGACATATCTCACACACCGCAAAAGCTTGTAAGATCTGATGTTTGCACAAACTGCTGATCAACATAATTATCAGCAATCCATTCCATCGACACTTAAATCCCCCTGATCTGAAAGTTTACTTTCACTTTGAAATGCATGGTGACCTGGACTTTTAACTACTGTACTAATAAAACTATTGTTTTTGGATTCTATCGCTTAGACCTACAGTACACAGAATCTTTTAATTTATGATGTAAAATTGTTTCATGTTGACACATCTAGAGGATACAAGTTAACATCAATGTTAAAAACAGTTAAAAACAGTTTAATGGACAGACTTTTTCAACAAGATGTAAAAATAAATATTATTTTCAATTTAATCACTCAGATCCAGAAGCAACACAACTACATTTACCCTTATACTAATGTTATTTGTATCCTACACATTTAAAAATACATACAAACCTTATTAACTGCATGGAAGACTTTTTTTAAATTAATAATATCAAAGACTTTACACAATGTATGCATGTATGTTCACGAGTCACCGATACTAGTCCTACAAGATAACATTCAGCCAATTTGTGACTTAATCATGGAAATGACTTATGCAAATGAGATTTTTGAGATCTAGCCAACTTCCTCAAAAGCAGGTGCAGAGCTCTATGGCATCTGTGTGACCTTAACAGCAGAGAATTTAATTGTGCACACATCCCTCTGAGCATATTGTGAAAAACTGTAAATGCAAATGTCCAACCATCAGAACAATACCAAGCTAAAAACTTTAACCTAGAAAATGTGTATTTAATAATTAAGCAATACTTTGCACACTGTGTTTTTCACTGTGCAAATCTATAGAGATTTCTTCTGCTAAGTATTTGTAAAGAAGAAAGTAGATTAAACACAATGAATTTTAATGGCTAGAAAATAAGACACATCAACTGTAGCAGCACTCAAGGACAACAGCTCATCTGGCTAAATGAAGATAAACGCCTCTAGACCATTAGCAAAAAGATCTTTAACAAGCCTTGTTTAAGAGTGTCTGACGGCAAATGAATTCAGAGATTCTCTGCCGGCAGACAATACGTTTTCAAGTAACGCATGTATATTTATGATGGAATTAGTTTCAAAAAGTCCCCAGAGGAGAGTTTTTGAGTGGAAACACTGGTACAGTGCAATTGATTTCACCCTATTCATGCTATTTCCCACTGGCAGTTAGTCCTGCACAAGCTAGGAGGCGGTTTCTAATCTTCCACGCTGTACCCACTAATAAAGAGAACGATCAGTGAGTTAAGACAGCGGGGAAAACATGGTTAACGGGCAGATTTGTAATGATAATGGGGCAGAAATATAGCAGTCTGTTCAACATCAGGGATGCATCATCCAGAGGCAAATCTATACTTCAGTTAGGCTGTTGGAATACAGCAAATGAACCAAGACAGAGCTAAACAAGGTATGAAAAGGCTGTATGTACACTGCAGGTCTAAGTGCCCAATTCCGACTTAATGCCCGTATCTCTGCTTATACTTAACATGGCAAACAATGTGTATGCACAGACACTCCAGAAAGTACATAGACAGCTACACAAATATCAGCCTTGAATAGCAGCAACCCAGAATAGATGTTTTCTTAAATACAAATATTCAACGTTACATACTGTTAAGATGGCCTGAGTGACACACTATCACTGTTGGTTAATGTACAGTACAGTAGGTAACCACAAAACCTACTTAATTCTATACAACTAGTATTCAGTTTCACAGTATAGATTTACTCAGGGTGTTTTTTCCCACCCTATTTGTGTTGTTTGGGCAGTCACGGGTTTGTATGTACGCCACCAATTGCCATATTTCAATGTCGTTAGGCTCATATTGAGCGAGTACAGTCAGGAGATAGGGACTGGGCCAGCCCACGAATAGCGAAAATTTGCATGATTGATGCCCATTGAACTGCACTGGGGAAAATAAGTAAAATACATAATTCCGAAGTCCACTCACCCACTCCTCCCCCCAAAAATTCTAGAAAACGCTGATAAACATTCAATATGTTTACCATAAAATTTGGGTTAAAATGGAACACACCACGCCCCATTTTTTTTTATATTGAAAAAAAGAAATTGGGGGGAAAACAATCAGTGAAAATGTGCATCTGCGGGTGCTGAACCGTGAGTATGTGAATGTGAGGGTCAACTGTATATCTAATCTGTTTGCCTATGCTGCAGGCGCATTGGCAGATTTATATTGGATGTTAATCCACGCTAGGAAGAGGCCTGATTTCCATTTCATGTATTTTTGTTTGTCTTAATTCTGCCATGACCCATATTTGAATTAGAAAACAAGATGAACAGTGTCACTTAAACTATGTAATGTAAATCCAAAGTGTATCTCTGCAAGAGTAGCTTTTTTTTTTTTTAGTTTACAGTTTAGGGTCACTACATGCCCTCTACAAATGAGCGGTTTCCAAAGTACAAGAAATGTTTACTTAGGAGTCGAGGAAACCGAAAGCCCCATGTGTTTTGGCTTAAAGGCACATTTCCGTGTTGAGAGGTATAATTGCTAAGCGTGGCGCACTTTGAGCAGTGTGGCGAGGCAAACCTTTAAAGCCGCAAACGGTGAATAAGAAGTAGCTCACCAACATAAACATGTGTTTCTCATCTTAAGTCCTAGACCTGAAAACAATTTCCCAATTTCCTCCATGGCCAACAAGTCTTCCTGCGCCAACTTGCGGGGAAAATTTAAGATCTACGCTGTAACTATAAAGCTGAGTTTACGATTTGTTTAATGGGTATTTTGATGTGAAATATACTTATACACTACTGCTCTCCAACAATGTACTCACAGCAAATGAAGTAGACACATTTTAATGCAATATGTGATTTGACAAATGAAAATGAAAATGAAAATGAAAAAAAACATTCCTCCATCCACCTGTGATGTGGATGTAGCTTATTATCGTCACTATTTTATTAGCAGAATTCCACTTCAGGGACAATTGTCATGAATAAGGAAAAGTGGAGTTATATTAGGTATCAAGTAAACAAAAAGTATCATTTATTTTATGTGGAATAATAAATGCAAATACAATGTATGTATTTTTTTCCATTTTATAAACCATTTCTGCGATTGTGAATGACAGCATGAGCAGCTAAAAACTTGAAATGGCACCAAAGTAAGCTACAAATCTTTAAATCAATCTTGTCCCGGGGAGGCACTTATACTTTTTCCCCTCATTTGATCGGAAGCAGATGTGTCTGCATATGTTTCCCTGCGATATCCAGATGCTAGCCATGTGCTTAACAAGCTGTGGATATAAAACATTGTCTAAGATTGTCTACTTCCAAGACACTTTTTAGAGCCCAGAGATCATAAAGCAAATTATGAGACGTGTTATAAAATCAGCGAGCAACATTTCATGCCAGCACATCACTTTTTAGAACACAGCCACTTCATCTAAACACTTAAAATTCCGAAAAGATTACCAACACTGTCTATAAAATCAAACGACAAAAGACAAACGACAGTATGGCTTAACATTATGGCCCCATAATGAGATGAACCATACTTGGGTTGAGCAGCGTTAGTTCTGATGATAAACTGTATAATAAGGCTGTCTATCTATGGCAGTTATGAGCAAGGGCAGCACAGGAAGTTTTAGTGGATAGAAGCCTGGAGAAACCTCTTCGCTCCTCTCCTAATCAATCTGGAGAGTTCAGCCGAGCACCTTTACTGGGCTCCTTTGCAATTTCAAAATGATTGCCTGTCTAACAATCATCACAGTAAGTCATTTCGAGATTACAGCAAAACCTTTATAGCATTGTCTGCTTTGTTATGTTGTCTTGTACTTGTTAATATATATTTTTTTATTGAACAAAAAATATATTACGGAATTATGATCACGTATCAAAGATGAAGTAGTTGAGTGAGAGTGGCACTCGCTATTAGACATAAATATGGCTTTAAAAACCTGCAGCATAAAACAACTAATCATATGTTATAAGGACAGGGTCCACCCCATAAATGACTTGGAATGCCTTACAATATGATTCTTGATTAAGTACCAAAATATATCATTTGAAATTATTTGTAATAATGAATTAATTAGTTTACTATTCATTGTTGGTAACAAGTGAAACATGCTGAGATGATGATGACGACGACAAGGCGACAACTACCTCTGCTGCAGTCAGTTCATGGGAGAGCTCCTGGATTTTCTGCTGCTGTTGGACCAGGAGCTCCTGGAGAGAAGTCATGGTCTGCTGTAGCTGTCCAACTAATATTAAAGGAAGAAAATAAAAAGCATTCAATATAGCAAATGTGAAATAAACACTGTATTTGACGTAGCTACATTTTTGGTGTCACCAAAAACAAATTCAACTCATTTAAAAGATCAAAGCTGTCCACCAAGAATTGTAATTAAAGATAATAGTCAGCCGCAATCTGGTCAGAGTCACCGGAGGTGGTGGGTAGATAGGGTTTGCACATTGGATGAAGATATTAATCTCCAGTGTCTGAACTTAAATCAAATAACAATGCCTAACCTTCCATTATCCACCCAGACACTTGCCTTCTAATGCATCTTAAACCCTCAAACGATCAACAAAGAAAAAAAACAAGGCTCTCATTTACGAGGAGGCTGCCAGACAAAATGTCCCCCCTAATCCGAATAAATATTGTTCTTTTTTCCATTGACTTTGAAGATTGAATTAGTTCAAGTGTTGGTGTTGGATGCGGGTGTATGATTTCAAATAACAGCGGGCACAGTTTGTTGCCCCCTGCTTCCAGTCACGCATGTATTACCAAACAATGCATTAAGTTTCCCTGAGCTGATTATATTATAGAAAACCAATAAACATTCATATAAATCATGGGCGTGTAAAGTGTTAAATCAAGCCTAATAGGATTAACATCAACAGTTATTGTGGCGGTCCACTGCTGAGGTTGTCAGGCCAATGCTTAAAAGCCTGATCTGCAGCCGGCTGGATGGGATGCATAGAACCACGTAAATTTAGGCTTGGACAAAAGCTTGAGACAGTTAGTGATGTAGAAAACCAGAACAAAATATTTGATATTTCAAAGAGGTGGCACCTGTATTTAAAATGGGTGGGGTAGTGTTTAATATAGGTAGGGTGCTGCTGACATGTTTGATCTTTCCATGCTTGCAGAAGCCAACAAAAAACGAGTTTGAGCAGGATGGCTGGGGCCAAAAACCCAAGCATTAAAGCTGGTTATCCTGTTTAGGATCCCGAATGTGACCAAACTGTATGAGAGGTGTAATAAAAGTAAATGCAACAGTCCTCTTATAAAAGGTGTCACTAAGGAAGTGTGTGCTAAATTGGTTTCTAATGACGCCTTACTGCACAATGACTTCTCCATATGTGTAGGTCAGTCCACCAGCCTGTGTTGCTGACTTGTGAATTACCATTGGCCCAGTTTTTCAACAATTACAGCCAAACTGTCCACAATCCAACCTTTGACTCCTTTGTACCGACAAAAATGCATAACTTCTTATCCCCAGTCATCACAGATATGAAGCCAAGAATAATGAAGTCAATGACTTTGGCAAAGCATGAATCAGGAGGCAGCTGTAGCTTTGACACGCGTGTGTGTGTGGGTGTGCGTGCGTGCGTGTGTGTGTGTGTCAGTGGCTTTGACTGTGTGCGTGCGACAGAAAGATGAGACACAATGATATGAGGCTTGCAGCTGCTGTGTGGTGGCTTCATATTGTCCATTCAGTAAATTATTCAGTAAATACCTCAATATAATGTACACTACATATGTCCAGGCCTCTATATCTTAATGGCCAGCTGGTCACCAATATGGTGTCCAAAGACACAGAGTGCTCAAACAGTCGCACAATTCCATTACAGCCTTAGTGCACTGAAGTTGTTCCAAGATCCATTCATTAATTGTCTATGTGAAGTTGCAGGCAAATCTTAATGGGAGTCAAGGCCCCTACTCTCGAGCTGGTGCTGGTGAGAGAGAATAATGTAGTCCACCGTTCAACTAGATACATCACCTTGTTGCACTTGGAACTAGAGAAACATATGAACTTTAACAAAGGGGGGTTCAAGTAGTTGGCAGCAGTGAGACGCCTGGTTGCTATTATTCAGTGCAGCAAGGAGGAACACAGCGGGAGGAAGAGGCACAGCGAAGACAGTTCGAGTAGTGTACAGTAATTGCAACCCCCACCCCAATTGTTGACTACACCAGTCATTAACTACAATAGCCGCTTGGCTACTGCAAGTCACAGCAAATTAGTTCCAACACTGTGGCAGAGTGTTTGTATTATTTTTTTTACCCAACTGGAGTCTTACCGACTGTGTAAAGACTAAGAGCAAAAGGTGAAAGAACAACAGAAGCATATTAGCGCTAACAATTGACAAGTTGACAAACACTGATTTAAGTTACAGTAACATTTTCCTTCAGCTCCAGTTGTAGGTACACTGTACAAACGTATGCCTCTGTCAGAATCAATTCCATCTCCATTTTCTCATCAGTTCATCTCCAAAACTACAAAACCTCATACAGTACTAAAGGCAAAAAAAATCAATAATGGACACTGAATTTCATTACTACTTTATTATTATTATTGTTATTTATAGACTATACATCAATCTGATTTGCCGATATTTTGCAACTTATGCAAAATATGTGATCAGCTGTAATGTCAATTTGCCAATTGATTCATGATGACATTGGACTGTCGCTGGTGAGCCCACCGCTATGATTGCATTACTACCACCTGACTGCTGTGCTTACTTGGACGCTCCGAGGACGTCGGGCCGAGGTGGAGGAACGGCGACTATTTAAAAAAATAAATACATAAATGTAAACTATGTCTATTTACCACGTCGATCACAGCTTTGAAGCCACCTTCTTTCAAGTCGGCCAAACAGTCACTGTGCTGTGCTGTAATTTAACTCCAAAATACAATGAGGACTTTTTAAACGACTTTGCAAATCTTCTAGCCGAAATCATGCTGAAATATGATCATATCCTCTTTATGGGGGACTTTAATATTCACATGTGCTGTCCTGAAAAAACATAAAGTTGAGTTGAGTGCTGTTTATCCGTGTTGTCACTTGCTCTTCTTGCCCCGTGCGCTGATTCGTTAGCTAACAGCCAATCACAGTGATCAAATGCCCCGGACGCCCGGCACAGATTCAAATGATGTCGAATTTGCAAGATCGTGTAAAGCTTAATAAAAGCTCAGTTCTTATTTGCACAGCACGACCATCATTCACTTCAAGTGTCATATATTTCAGATACATATATGTATATATTTTCTTGTTTTTTTGCTCTAAATTAGTCTCTCAATTACTTAATTTCTTGGACAAGACAATTGGGTACCATCAGTGAAAGAGGGGCACTGAGCCCAGGCTTTGTCAAAGGGCCTCTTATTTATACCATCCTGGATTTTTAATTATATTGACGAAGAGCAAAGGAAGCATCGCTCTCGCTCCCTATGTGTCTGACAGCTAGCTTGAGATTCCTCACCTGTCCAACATGGGAGCCGCACCTGTCACTGTGTACTTAATCACCCACAAGGGCCAACGCTGGGCCCAGACGCCACACAGTGCCATGCTGCATGCACAGCCAACCATCATGCACACAAGCAACACACTAAATTAAAATGAACTTTCTCGCCACCTACGGGGCAGAGCGTGGCTGATGATGATGACAGTGAAGCACTGGATAGGGTCGGTGCAGCAATGGAAGAGGGATTGAAAGTGGGGGATGAGAGAAGGTGGGCGGAGGAGGGGAAAGAAAAGTTGTCATTTCCCGACTCCTCATTAATATTCTGAGGTTAAGAGCTTTTCAGCGAAACGTAATTAATTGAGCTCGAGCCTGACAGTAAACAAGCAATTTCAAATTAAAGCAAAATGACAGCGGCATCATTTGTTAAAAACGCGCAGGGCCTCCCAATTTTGGCAACAGATAAATGAGGGAAAATGTTAAGGAGGGAGAAACTGATGAAGATATTAATCTTCACCTGTCTGTGTCAGCGTGCCACTCATTGCTGCAATGTTGCTCTCCATCTTCTGCAGATGCTTCTTGTCCTCTCGGCTGTCCATAATGAGGGGAAGGATGTATTTCTGCAATTAAAAGTGTGGCACAATATTAGACTTCTCTCTGGTGGGAAGTGGAAGAAAGATGAGGAGGAGACAGTGCCACCAAGACGTGGCAGTGGAGGGTCAAAGACATTGTTTTATTGGACTAGTGCATCACTGTGTAAACTGTGGCTGATTAAGTGCACATTTCCGTGTCCAAGCAAGTGATTCAAGTATCAGGTGTTGAAGCCATTAGTAGATTAGAAAATGGCTTCACAGCTGTTATTGTTATTGCTTTAACATTTTAGTGATCTATCAACTGGTACCACAGTCAAGTTGGAAAATATGATTTAATGTCAATTAATTGAGATTTGGATTTATTTCACTTTGATTTACCGGTACATTTATTTGTTTTCTAACAAGTCAAGGTACTGTATATGATAATGATAAAAAATATATCAGGCTTATAATAATGACAGTAACTATAAGTTAAGGCAGAGAAAACATAACACTGGCCAAAGCAAGAGATAACGACAAAAAAATGCATGACAATGAACACCATAAATACTGTAGTTAAACCAGAACAATACCAGCATGTACTTATTGATAAATAAAAGAAAATGTTTTAACTTTTTACCTGAAACAGTTGATTCTCTGCACAAGAGAGAAAAGCTGCTCTGATGATGCAAGCTAAAAATTACCCCCAAAAGCAGCAGCCAACCCACTGGCCAGGGGTGAGAAGGCTGCCTCTCCATTTATTTGTTTTATATCAAGTCAAGGTATATGATAACGAAAAAAATATATCAGGCTAATAATAATGACAACTACAAACGGCTGCAGAAATGTCATGTTTTCCGTCTTTACATCAAATTCATTAATTTTCCGTAAAGGACAAAATGAGATGCGTGGTAGATTGACTGAATTTGCAAGTAATATGTAGGTACCACGAATTGTGAGTGGCTAACATAAGATTTGGACTGTATCATCCAATCATCATGCTCCGCGGTTGGCTGGCTAGATGTTTAGCATGGAAGAGCCGTTGCTCCTAAAAGTCACTAATTATCACCTCTATGGTGGCAAATAAGCTGCAATTCTGATGTGCCAAGTATTGTTATCACGAAAGGAGAATGATTAGCAATTAACTCATTCGCCGCCATTGACGGCTATAGATGTCAAAGTTGCATTTTTAACTGGGCTGGCAGTGAGTGACTTACTTACTAAGCTATCCTTAAATGTAGTCACACCAAAATAAATGGTGCTACAGTACAATTAGCATTCAAGTCTTAGTGGAACCACATTCCTTACAGTGGAAAGTAACCAATTATGAACAGCAAACTAATAAGTGTCTAGACAGAAAATAGAATGGCCACACAAAGTCAACAAACCGGAAGTTAATTAATAATACCTTATCGCGTATGTAAGACAAGAAGAGCGGCCTCTAAGATTAAAAGTACAGTACATCAATATATAGTATAAATATCAACAATGTTATTTATTTGTTTGCTCCATAGAGTGCAGTTTTGATGTTGACTTTTGAGAGTTGCAGAATAAACATTCTCAAAATTACAGTACATTATCACTTATTAACTTAAATTAACACAGCTTTGCTGAATGACCATAAAGCCTGATGCTTCTTGGAATGTTTTCTGTAAATAAAACTGTCAGTACATCATTGTATAGTGAATAAATCCAAATTGAAGAAAATAATATATATATAAAATGACTACCTCCTTCTAAGTCAATTTGGAGCCACTTTTCTGTCCAGCTCAATTGACACCAGGCCACAGCAGTGCAAGTAATAAACACTTTTTTGGGGGTGGAAAAAAATTAATGAGTGTCAACACGCAGTAATGAATAAATGGGTTGCTGTGACTGAGGTGTTTACAAGGTGCACAATAACATAAAGTATGGGCAGAAGCCAGGACATATGGTGCGACTGGCGCGATGCTCTTATGACATGACAGCAACCTGTGCTGTCCCACCAGGGGATCCCAACACTCTGGTGACTGGCGAACCCTGCATTAGGGAAACTGAAGACTGTTAAAAAAAAAAAAAAAAACTAACTTGTGATTTGAAAACGATGAAAATAAAGGTGGACTAACAGGACCTATAGAAAAGTTCATGTTTGGCTGTGTTATATGCACTCAAAGACACAAACAGCGTCATCGAGCACAAGATCGCGTGCTTCTGTCAAACTACAAAATGAGCGTAATGGCTTCCACATGCCACTCAGACTGCTACTACAGTAACAACCTCTGTGGGATTAATGGCACAGAGGACAAGGGACCCCATGAGCTCATGATCAAGTGCCGTTAAGCCTGATACTAACCAGGGTGATTATTTTTAGATGGTCAGATGTCAAAAAAGTTAGTCACTCTACATTTTAAAGAGAAAAACATAACTGTGGGATTAGAAAGGGGAGTGAGTAGACGTAAAATAAAGAGGGGTTCTAAATGACCTCCCTTGACGTGAATCTGGATCACTTTAGTAAGTAGAAGTGAGCAAAGTTACATGCTGCAGAGACAGTGGTTATTCTAACTATAATTCATCAAAGTGATGCTCTGGCCACCACTTAAAATGTAATATCAGAGAGGCAGTACTGAAATATCTGTACATATGAAACATAATATATAACCAAACAGAAAAAAACATTAACCATGAATGCAAAGTCAGTTCGAGAACAGTCAAAAGGGGCTGCAGTCTACCGCACCTTGTAAAGTTGATGACAGCTGTAGGCAATGCCCACCATCATGATGGCAAAGGCACCATAGTCTCTCCATCTGTAACCTTTTGGACCTGAACAACAGGATAAAATAATTTCATGTCAATAGAAAACTGCATACAGTAATTAAACCTGAACCTCTTCCCTTTGATTGTTGATCTACTTAACATCTTTGTTTGAGATTTTAACTGAAAAAATGGGAGTCTAAATAAATGCTTTAGGAGAAACAATTCAGCTTTAAACAGACTGATTTGCTAAAGGTTTGGATGTGCAAAAACAAGTACAAAGCAAAAGTGTGTATCAAACTGGTAGCCCTTCACATTAATCAGTATCCAACAAGTAGCAAAACGTTTGGTGATCCCTGCTGTAGAGCATTCAAGGTCAAGGAAAGCTAGACACTTGAAATCTCGCTTAATCATGTGGGGAAAGTGGTTATTATGGTCCAATGAAACAGTTTACAGTAATTTCTGGACTACAAGCCGCTACTTTTTTCACTTGCATTCGACCCTGCAGCTAATACAAAGGTGTGGCTTATCCATCAGATCACAATGGGGCGCACTATAAAGGAAGCGCAAGAGCATCAGGCAGAGCAAAACAAAGCAAGTGAGCCCAAATACAGTAGGAGAGAGAACGAGAGCGAGACAATTTGCTCCCTAATTATGGAAAAGGAAGTAGCGGGAACCCGGTGCGGTAACATTAAAACACCTGCAGCTTACAGTCGGGTACGGCTTATATGTGTAACATACTCAAGTATTCCCCAAATTTAGCTAGTGTGGCTTATAGTCAGGTGCGCCTTGTAGTCCAGAAATTACTGTTGTCATATTTCCAAAAAGTATGCTTGGTGCAAACACAACACTGAGTTAGAACTGGTAGCAGCATCATGATTTGGTGCTGTTTTCTGGTGTTTTCTGGAACTGGACTTAGTCAAGGTGGAGAGAATTATAAATAGTTCCAAATTCCAATCAGTGTTATTACAAAAACTTCAGGCTTCTGCTAGAAAGCTGGGGATGAAGATGAATGTCATCTTTAACATGACAATGAACCAAAGAACACATTCAAATCAACAAGATTAAGGTTTTGGAATGGCTCAGTCAAGATCCAAACCGTAATCCAATCAAACATCTGTGAGGTGATCTGAAGAGGGCAGTGCACAGGAGATGTACTCACAATCTGACAGATTTGGAGTAGTTTTGCAAGGAAGAGTGGGGAAATACTGCCATGTCAACATGTGCCACATTGATTGACTCTGACCCCAAAACACAGAGTCCTGTAATAAAAGTTACAAGTAATAGTTTGAGGGTTTGCATAATTATGCAACCAGATTAGTGTCTTTTATTCTCTATTTGTCTCATTGAAAATGAGTTGTACAAGCTAACATTTACATTAATGGTGGAAAAAGTTTTCAAGTGCTTCATTTTGGTCTCTTTTTTATATCACAAAAATCTGGCAATCGGACAGGCGTGTGTAGACTTTCTACACCCACTGTAAAGCAGGCAAAAACTGAAACAGGCTGACGTGAATTTAGTCATTTGTCGATGTTTGGCTCAGTTGACAGATACTGTGAAAGTATGTCATTGTCTAAGCTGTCATGAGGGCCAACTGTCTGTCAAACTGGAAATTCCCCGCATAAGAAAAGCGGTGAACTGAATATGTCATTAAACAACAAAACAGGTCTCGTTGAAAAAATTTTTTCTAGGTGACGCTCAAATGAAAAAGGACACACCTCTGAAGCAGAAGACAGATAAAGCATTCTTAGTACCAGTCTGATTTGACTTAATGTGACATTTTCTACAATTTCTGAAAAATTGACTGTTATATTGTATGTGGTACATAATTTCAAGGTGAATGGTATTCATTTTCACGCAAGGGCATGTTTTATTGCTGCTGCAGCATTCAGGGATGAACCTGTAACCTTCCCTATCGAAATTTTTGAATCATTCCCCAACATTTATATGGTAACCACATAAATTTGGGTCTTCATCAACATTATAGCTTCGATAGACTGTCACCTGTCCCACAATGCTGTGCTTCTGAAAGGCCTCAGAGTCCTTGGTATGGGTGGTTGACCCTGGACAAGACTCACTGCATCACATTGGGTCTTCACCTGCTCCCCCTCCCCTTTGGGGCCTTTCGTTCTTTCTCTGTCTCTTCCTTTTTCTCTGTCACTCCCACTCTGCCATCTTCTTGATTTTTTATTTGGTCACTTAAGCTGGGGAGCAGTGGACTCCATTCCCCAGTTTTCCAATCTCCGCTCAAATTTATTGGGTTCAGTGGAGGCCTTCCTGTCCTTCTACCACATGGAAATAGAGATCAGAGTATCCATTACTTCGACAGAGATGGATGTGGGTCCCCATGTACGGTCCCTATAACAAGGACATCAAAGGGAGGTAGCCCTCTCTTTTCGGCATGACCCCCCATTCAAGACTTCCCGCTCTCACCTCATTATGCAGCTTCCTTATAGCCGTTTTGATATAAAACCCCCCCACTATGGACGGAGAGCCACCAGTCCTCCTAACTACATGGCCATCCCATCAACGTCACTTTCATTACAAAACATGAAATGCCGGGGGAGTCAAGGACAGTGTGGTAATAAATGAGGGTGGAATACATCCGGAATCATTGTCATATGGGTTAAGCATTACGCAGACTTCATTCTGCATTGGTAAAAGTGGACAGCACTCATAACCCCTTGAGGTAATAAAGACACAAGTTGCCTTGTGGGGTCTTGCCAGGGTGGAACTGTTTGAAACGCTATGGCAAGGATAGATGTCATGGGGCTGTGATGCCACATTCAAAGGGTCTGAAATCTACATCACAGATATTGCTCTGATACATAGAATAATGTCAAAAAATCCAGGGAATTGTCTACAGAACTGAATAGAGCACAGTCGAAGTCAAACAACTGTAATTTTGATCAGCAGTCAATCATATACCTTCATCCTGCATATGGCCGAAATCATTAAAATAAACTGCAGTATTAAGTTGAAACTTTTCACCCCAAAATAAAAATCCTCTTTATTGGGAATAAGGAAAGAGCAAAATTTGAACTGATAAACTAAGAACAAGATGTTTAATTTTCATGTCCTCTGTAATCATGCCATTATGGAGGTACAAACATAAGTTGTGCACTCACCGTGAGGAACAGCAGCGAAGTGAGGTGAGTCAAGAGTTTGTGGTTGGCCTGCAGTTCTCAAAGGCAGGACTTCTTCTGTGCTGCCCGATCGCCGAATAGCCAACTCAACCTCCACATCCGTCAAACCTGCAATCAATTATGACATTTAAGAAACTCCAGAGGTTTTGGTGACTTATTGCACATATTCACAGCGAAACGGCTCCTTTGCTATCATAATGCATACATTAATACTTTCAGTTCTCCTTTACATGAACTCATTCAATTTACCCAACTATAAGTCTTAAGAATATATTTTCATTTCATAATTCTAAAATTCCAGAGAGAGTTTGAAGGATATGTTGAGCTTAAGGGATGCCCATCAAGGGAGACAATCTGCAAAGCTTCCCTCCAATGAAATCTGAAACTCTGAAAGCCTATTAACTGTCACCAAAGGCAAAGAAAATAAGTCTGTCCACTTCTCCTTGTTATATTTCCCATGTGTAAATTTCATACACCCCAGACAGCTAAAATGCATTATTTTAATTTCTTCATTGTAATGTAAATGTATTACATAAATTTGCAAATGCCAATATAATTTAATCTTCAGATCTTTTTAATGATTTTAGTTTTGATTAAATTGCAAAGGGCTCCCTGATGGAGAATCAGAAGGGATGAGAAAAAAATCTAATATGAACATCCTCTTTTGTGGGAAGAAAGGGCTACAGTCCAGGCTGCGTGTAACCATTGATGTGGGTCTAAATTCAATGAACATTTGAGTCAAAACAAAGGATACCATAACTTCATGAATTTATGATTACTGTAACTACAGCACATGAAATAACTGTCCTGGTTATCCCAAAATCTTGAAAGGACACAAGGCGATGATGAACCACAACTTGCTTAAGAGTTTAATTTGTTATTTTTCACGGATAAAGAATATATGCCTGTGAGATTTTCTGTATGCGCTGTCCGCATGTGCTGATAATGTTTGTATTAAAAATACAAGCTGTTTAAAAGTTAATAATTATTTCAACATCAATGCTAGTTTTGTTAGCATGTCAATGGTGCTTTGCATGGTGTGTTAAAATTAATGAATGGACTGTTGTAAGACAACAATACTTTGTGGTAGACATCTCGCTCGTAGACTGTTTACATGCAACTAGCACAACTGTCCCGCAGAGTTTGACCCCCTCGCTAGACTCCTGAATATTAATTACGTGTGGTGACGTGTATCGTGCGGTACGCCATTCCCTTTATGTTTAGTTTTAAAGTAAACTTCAACTGAAAATGGCAAAAAGCAGCTTGAAGAAACCACTTGTCTCTCTTTAAAATAAATATTCAGTATTTGCCAAAACGCTGCACATTGTGTTTGCTGCTGGCACAGCTAATTCTTGTAACCCAAGTTTTTGCAGTAGAAAAAAATTATCGTAGTAATGGCCCATATCTTGGGGGGAGGAATAAAAACATAAGTGAGGTTACTCAGAAGTCGAGGTGCCATTGTACACCCTTTTAACACAAAATCAGGTAGGGTTCATCTTTTACTTCAGAGGCATCAAGCAATTGTGAAAAAAAACTGAGATTGAAAAATGGTTTTGCATGTGCAATAATAAGATAATCTGGGCTTTTCAATTATTTCATGTTATGCCCCTCAAGAGGAAGAAACTATTTTGTGCCCTGACTATAAAATTTCTGTAAGTACGCCTCTGCAGAGGAGCTAATACTCCTTGAGAGCACCACTGCCACCTACTGTAGTGGATGTGCAATTACACTTTATTCTAGTACAGCAATAAAAAAATGTGTCCTGGCATCACACACGACCTAATGTAAAATGAACATAGCTTTTGCATGCCAATGTTGTGGGAACTAATTTCATGGAACTATGCAAACTGGCTGAAAATACAAATTTTGTCACTTATCAATCATTATCTATAAATTAAACAAGCTTTATTTTGAGAATGTACGAGGGGGTGCAGCAACTAGGTCGGGGTGTTAAAGAGGGGTTGTGGCTTACAAAGTTTGGGAATGGCTGACCTAAAACACAAAGGAGTCTCCATCTAATCTAGCATAGCAGACCTAGGGGTTGTCTTGGCCGTCCCCTACTTTAACACTACAAGCACTTCAAATGGCTATAAAAATTTTTGAATAATTGACAGCAAATGTTGGCCAACCAGTCATCCACAGAAGGCCGCGAGTGCCAGGAAGCTGTGTGGACCATGTGCTGAGTTTGTGCAGTCAAATTGCATTGTCAAAAAAGCAATAATGTGTTCCTGGACTCCAGATTCATCTGACCACAGCAGACTACGTGGTGGCAGAGTATTGAGTGAGATGAGCGAGGATCTTGGTTTCGCTAGAATACACTTAGATTTCTTCCTTTTACCTTGAAATGTAGAAGTATACAAGATATTTAAGCTTAATGAATGCACATTTTAATGGCTGTTCAATGAAAGTACAGGAAAATTTAAGTCAAAGTACAATTACAAAGTTGTGATGTTGGTGCTGATGCTGATCGATTTGAACACAGCAACAACAAATGAAGGCAGCCTTAGATCCAACAGAGAAGATATTCTGTTTTGCATATGAAAGGATAAAGACAAAAAAGGGATTGTGACATTTATTAGAGGTTCCAAAACCTGTAGAATGACCCCTGGATCCCTATTTCAAATCGACCCATGGGGTGATGAATTTTTAAGACATAAATTACACCTAATGATGATACCATAAAAAAGAACAATATTGGAAAGCTATTCTGTATTTCATTATACTGTATTATTTGGTGCACCTGATACACACGCAGTGCCTGTTTATGAGTCACAGTATTAGCAGATGCTCAGCCAAAGCATTTGCTTTGACCTTGCCATTCTCATTGGGGCATGAAATTACGGTGCTGGCACCTCGATATTACAGCTATAAATACTGTAAACTGCATATCTGGACTAGGTTTTCTATTGTCTTTCAACATAAACCTGATCGGTATTTATTTAAAGGAAAACCCATTGCTCGTCAGGTTATTTACAGCTCTATTTCCAGTGCCTCATATTCTCTCGGCATTTTTAAGGGCAAAGAGGCAGTCGGGCTCTTTTATTAAATCAATTTCTCCAATTCTGGCAAGCCTGGACTTTATGGGTCAAGACCTCGGCAGGACAGTCTATTACAAAAATTGGCCAGTGAAATATTTTGGGTAAAAGGTGAACACATTATCTTAGCGTCCTTGAGAGGAATTAAAACAAAGATCAACGCTACAGGTCATGTCAAGCAGAAGAAGGTCAATGGGTTATTAAGAAGTGAAGCGCGACATCAACACATTGAATAAGTTGTGGCAATAGTACTTCACGTCCTTTTAGTTTGATACAACTGCTCGAAAATGTCATACACTCTCATAGAGTATTCATTTATGTATTAAAAAAATGAGGAGACTGCTCTCATTTACCTGCTTTTATCGCCCTACTGATGACCAAGTAGGAAAGGCCTCGCCTAGGTGGCACCGTGGAGTAATTTATAACCACATCAATCCCTTTACCTTCTTTGCAGGCCTTGGTCATTGTCATTTTTGTCCGAGAGGTGAGTCACATAACCCCACTTACATATAGCAAACCATTAATATGTGGGATGATGAACCTTATCCTTACCCTTACCTTCATACCAGGCACAGTAATAGACCAACAGCCTACCTATGTTCTCTGTGACCCTCGCTCAATGGCCCTCTACTCAGGGTGAAATCTATTGTTATGCTGAACTCACGGCAAAGACCACACCATAGCAAATAAATCAAATCATCACTTGAGTGTTTTTTGGTCAATTAAATTGACAGAAAATTAACCGTTCCTATTGTATATGTAAAGAAACAGCTTGCCAAACAAACTTGGTCTTACTGAGTTTGTCAGCTTTGGCGCCTCGGTCAAAGTGACATGTGACAAGATGGAAATGTTGTTGACTTAGTCCTGAGAATTACATTTTTGGGTAATTATGTATGTGTAACTGCTAATTGTCTAGGCTAAATTGTGGCTCCATCCAAAATAGGTTTCAACACTTTGACTGGTATACTGCATGTGTTAATTGTCGAGGAGGAAGACAGCACAAGCCATTAAATGAGACAGCATCACATTATATTTCACTCAAACTGTAAAACATATTTTCATGTTGGCAAGGAACAAGTAGGCAAAATTGCTCAGTTGGAGTAGTGTCTACAAAGTAGAGCAATTTATTTTCCAACTCCTTTTGCAAAGAAACAAAATAACCGTTATATATTGTGATTTGTGTTACATCTAGGTGACAAACTTTCAATATTTAAGCCAGTTCATTCAACAAGGACTCGGAGAGGGCAGCTACAAATATCGGACTGCATAATTGCCAATTCATATCCGGGAATTGACAGTTGAGGGAAAAAAGAAATAATCTTTTTAATACTGAAATAAACCAAACTATTGAGATGTCTGAAAATGGGAAGAACATCCTTCAGGGACGATTAGGGCACAAATGTGAAATAATATGCAAGAGCGAGATTATTGTGTAAAGATTCTGCAACAAGCAATCAAAGTGGGTCCTATTTTCCCCTTCATCAGCTGTCCAGCGTAAATATTGCCAGCAAGAGGAATCCAATTTAAATTCCACTCTACCGGGAGATAGTATTGTTTCATTTTATGTGTGCTTTGACATTTCTGGCTGTTAATATAAAGTAAAATCCAGAGGTATTTACATAAATATGACATTAAACTGTATTAGAAATTAAGACTGACACATTTGCAGTGGGAGAAGCAGGATGATTGAATTTCTAGATCAAATGGTGAGCGGACTCAGGGTGCATTTACACTGCAGGTCGCAGTGCCCAAACTCTGAATTAGTGCTGTATTTGGTCTGTTTACCTGTACTCAGCATTGTTGTATTGTATTTCAGGTGGCATATATCTGATTTAATTGTGTTTATATTCACTAACATCTGAAACAACCCTCATGCAAAGATGTCCAAAATACTACAATGCATCAGGCGGACGCAAATCAAAATAACTCCGGTATTTTCAGACTTAAAGCAGCTTCCGGGTTTTACGCTGTACTTTTGGGCAACATTTTTGTATAAGAACAGTAGAGCTCTGATCTGCACTCAAAATCCATGTTCCCCAAAGAGTGAATAATGAAGATGTGACAATTTAATTGTAAATGTCCCAAATGGAAACAAGTAATTAATATACAGGGGTTGCATAACCACAAAACGTCTTAGGTCAAGATGCATATTAACCTAGCAACTACTGTAAATAAAAATACATACACACCAGGTGAGGTATCCTTGTCAGACAAAAACATTTATGTCAAGTTAGTATGAGGTTGCAGAGTACACACTTGCCTAAAATAAATTATTTGATTCCCAGCTTTACTGTTGAGTGGCTGAAGAGTTATCCTCTCAAAACGGTAATGTACTCTGTGCTTAGTGTTTCATTGCTAGAGTTTCTCTCATCTTTACAATGTCTTTCCTTGAGATCGATGTCCACATGCAAATTGAGGCTTCTTGTTCAGATCTACTGTGGAACTAACTTTCCAAAATAAATCTGCATTAAAACATCATACATATTTCATGAACTCGAAGTGCAGTAAGAGCGAACAGTTTTTCAAGTGCAGCAAAGAGTTTAAAACAAAGAGGAAAGAATTAAGTGTATGGTAGTATAACCATTTGATGACAGCCTCTTATTTTTATTATTTAGCAAACAATCTTAGTTGTGACAAACAAAAAGAAATGTCAAAAGAGATGAAGAGCCAGAAAAAGCATACTAGCAGTTGGTGAAGATAACCTGTTAGGGAGCTTTTAAACTCACTTTTGGCTTTTTAGGTACTCTAAAGCGAAAAAGTCCCTCAAAAGCCCAGCCCACTCCCTTCAGCAAATACCTTTATAGAAAAACAACCTAACTTTTATAGTAGTTGCGTTTAGTTTGTAAGAAATGTGTGGCGTAGCATAAGATATTTACTCAAGTACTGTACATTATATGGAACAAGCCAAAATAAGTCCAATGTAGTAACTCAAATAACATCATGCAACATGTTTTAGGGTGCACTCACACTAGGACCATTTCTTCTGTACCATACTGAAGCCTGATTGCCCTCCCTCCCCTGTCCCCCTCCGGCCCACACTCACATTACTCGCATAACTAAATCGTGCCCGGGCCCAGTTGCCTCCGAAATATACGTCATCACGTTGATGCACGCAAGAAGAAGACGTCATCACGTTGATGCACGCAAGAAGAAGACGTCATCATGGGGGACTGCACTTCATCATCAGACCAACGTGAGCCCTTTGCTGCTGCCATCTCTTTGCTAGGGACGCTCTGGTTGCTGTATGGTTGGTCGCTCGCTATATACGTCGCACGTACGTACGTGACGTCATGGTTACGTTTCGCCGCGGCTGTGCGGCCAACTGTACCGTTCTGTGGTCCACGTCTTCCATGCGTGCTGAACTGGGAATCCGAACCGTACTCAGGCGCGGATCAATTGCGCTCACACTACCGGACTTTCAGCAGCAAGCATGCTTGGGCACGGTACAATGGCCCTAGTGTGAGTGCGCCCTTAAAAGCAACGTCTATGAATTGGGGGGTGGGGGGTTATCTTTGAGGTTTAAAAAATACAGTAACAGTCAAATTAAGTAAAAAGGCTGGGGGCAGTATTGAAAATTCCATTGAAATGCACAGAGTGTTTGTCAATATTAATTTTCCTGAACCCAAAAGAGCATCCCAACTGTTGTGTCATTTATTCACAGGCCCTGAATCATGCACTCTGCAGCTAAAAAAATTGACTCTATTGATCCCCCAGAGCTACAGTTCTAACCTTTGACCGCAACAGCCAACTTTAGAAAAACAAATAAGCGGAAGTCTGCCCTACTGAATTTTTCAATACAAATGACTAACCATTTACATCTGTATTGTATAGCTCTTATATATGTTGTTGTTTGTCTTTCGACTTAGTCCTTCTCATTAAAATTTTAATTATGATTACATTTTTTTTAAACATAATTTTTTAATTTACATTTCACAAGTATTCAAATATTGCAAAGCTATATTCCCTTACCTTTTTTCTTTAGAAAGGCTTTTCTGGTGGCCAAGGGACTCTGATGTACTTTTGGATTTTGAAGAAATTTTATAGCTGTAGAAACCTAGGAAGAGATAAAAGGCAGACAAAAGACAAAACATGAAGTCCACACGAAAGTGATACTTTAAAAAGTTTGCACTAAAGTAAAGAAAAGTAAAAAAAAAAAAAAAGACAATAAATGGATTCCATTTAACAGAGACTGCTAATAATGGAACCCACCTGACTACTTTCAAGCCACTGTAAATGGAGAGAATGACCAAATCAGCAGTTATAAAATTAGCCCATCAAGAGTGCTGGACAAATGGAGTATGGAGCTTAATTTGCTATTACCCTCTTAAAGACAAACTTCCATTCTTAAGTGCACACTGAAAGAAAATCTATACTTAATGCAGAGGTGATCATTTGTATCTAATAACTTTAGAATCCTATGCTGAAAACCTCTAATTCTTCCAGTTAAAAACCTGCCATGATCAAATCACACAGCCTAAATGTAATGACATGAAACGTTAATGCACTAGAAAGTTAAATAGCATCAGAACATCAAAAGTTTTAAGTGCACTGCTTTCATCGATTCTATTAGGTTTTCCTTTGAGATGAACTTTAATTTTCCATCTGAGTATGCATTTCCAAGAATTGGAAGGGAGGTGGGAGAATCATCCGTCAAACTGCATTAAACAACATATTTGAAGTAGGCGGGATGAGGTTGAGCCTTGGAAAATGGATAAATATGTAAGAACTCAGTGAAAGAGGAAAACTACTGGAGAAGAGGTTTGGATGACTTATCACACCTGTGGTCCCCGTGATTCAATGTAGAAGTCATTCCTTTAATAGGTTGAAAGGTTTTGAATACTCTTCTTTTCTTTTAGTGTTGAAAGATACAAAGTGATTGAGCGCCCTGCCAGTAGTAATTCATTTTGGGTAATGCATTGCATGTACTGTGCAATGGGGGCATTGTGTAACAAGCTTTATTTCTGTGACAAACACACAATGCTATCATGATAAAGCAAAAATTATGGATCTTATTAAAGTTTTTTTGATTTTTCATTAGTGTGTGCAGATTGCAATTAAGTTGAAACCAAATTAAGTACCGGTATACTTTATTCTAAGAAGGTACATCAAATATATCCAGGCAGGCATTCAATGAAAATGATCTACATTTCTACTACATCTATCAAAATTGACCTATTTGCTACTGAAATATATTTAGTAAACAAATAAACACTACTATTGTAAGTGCTCTTGATAATACATAAAGGTATCACAAAAAGGATACAGATATGGCAACTATTGATAAGTGTTTTAGGTTTATACTGTATAATAATTGTTTTAGGTTTATACCCTCAATAACTAAATACAAACTCTACGGTTGTAAAGAATGGAATATTTATCACAATTTGTTTTAAACATATTAAAGTTATACAACTGTAAATGTAAAAAAAAAAAAAAAAAAAAAAAAAAAAAAGCTAAACATCGCTTAACGACTCAAAAATCCTTTGAACCATCACCAAAATTCACATGCACATCTCGACTCATGTTCAACCTCTGAAAATATCAAAACAAATTCCACAGTATTTTGGATTTTATGGGCATTAAACCTTTTTCTCACTATACAGTGTGCTCATACGTTTACATACCCCTAGGGCATGTACCAGTAAACTTTCAATCACAACTGTCTTTCTATATACAGTATTTTCAAAAATATTAAACATTCTTATAGTGATCCAAACACTGTTGACTAATTGTTTTCTGGTTTATTGTGTCTGTGACCTTTGAACGACAGATTTACGTTTAAAGCTGCCTTAAGCACTTTGACACTTTTTTACACACGACTGCCACCTCTGCACTTAAGTGTGAATGCAGCCTCCATGATGCATGGTGCATGAGATGCGCAGGCCTGTACGAGCACGAGGGAACAGAAACTCCTCTGGCAAGAGGCCACTATTAACAGATTATCAAAGATGACTTCAACTGATAGAATGATAGAAAGATAAGACATTGATAGAAAGAGCAATTCTGAATGAATTGCTTGCACAGATAATCTCATTTTATACCGCGTTATAGTGCAGTTGCTTGCAAGGAATATATTATTATCTAGTAATATTTTAGGCCATGATACTGTAATTCAAATACACAATAATGCTCAAATTCATTTGTTCCTCATAATATTTCAAATCAAGCAACTAAAACTGAAGTCTTTATTTCAAACGTATTCTTGTACTCATTAGAAACATGTGTTTGTTCTGTTTATATAAATTGTTGATTGGAAAGACTGAAGTTGCAAACAATACTGTGACGTCTCACAAGAATGCTGCCAGCAAACGTGGTTGGTAATCTCACCTTTTTATTTGTCTTCACACAACCAGCTAGTAGCTACTGTTGGCAACAGTTTCTTGTGTTCGACGTGAACACAGGAAACGAACCCGTGATCTAAATTAGCACACGAGCAAAATAATGTATGAGTCCCTCTTCCCCTGCGAGACGTGCGATGTGTACACTAAAACTTGAACAACAGAATGCAAAACAGAATGTGCAACACAGGAACACACAACACAACTTAGTTTGTTACAATACTATCAGCCATAAACGGATCATGTCATCTAGATCAGTGATTCTTAACCATTGGGCTGCGGCCCAAAGCGCCATCTTGTGGACCGCAAATTAATTTCAGTTTTGTAACTCTGGGCCAGCTTTCATTTGAGGCTTTTTACATATGTAGCAGGGTATTTTCAAAACCGAATATACCCCCCCTGCCCGTGTAAAAAAAACTATCTGTAATATTGCCCAGTAGTATTGTGCTAAATTCATTCATAATGCTCTGTATCGTGTTTAGCTACGCGGAGCGCAAAGGCTCCTTCGGGTTACTGCACACAATCGACGAGGCTGTTCCAAAAATAGAAACAGCGTCGCGGAATCTCCATTGAATGAGCTGCTCTTGACGCTCGCAAATATATCGCATTTAATAATGCCAAAAATATGCAGGGAAGTAATGCACCACATCGGAATTTCATGTTTTCTTCTATTTCCGGGTTTTGTTATGCGTTCAGCCCTCATAATTTTTGTCCAATGGGAGCACATATCGTCACGCGGGTCGACGTGATTACGCATTATAGTCCACTTGCAAAACGCACAGTGAACCACATCAAACAAACAAAAATAAAGTCTAAGGTTGGTACAGACCAAACAAGCGGACTTAAGGACTTTTCTGGTCTAGATAAACCCATAGACAAATGGACGCTGCAATTAATTATGTTCTCGCAGAATTACTCACCATTTCCTTGTTGAATGTTGAACAGCGAGAGGCGTTTCGTGCATTTTTATCTGGTAGAGATATTCGTGCTTTTATTTTCCCTAAAACGAGACCGAAGACGACATTTTCATCCGTTGCCGTGATTAGTCCTATCAAACGTGCACAAGATGCCGCATTGTCTAATCAACTTGAAGTATTGTACATAATGTCCCGCCTTTCCAGAGCAAATCACCGTGGAGCAGTCCCAGAGATTGATAATGTGATGAACTCCCTTGAGTGAATCATAATTATCAATCTGGTTACACTGCCTCGTTTGTTAAAAAAATAATAATAATCCACATTAACGCACACAAAAACAAAAAAAATTTCCGGCTTGTTGGGCATCTTGTTAAAATGTCATTGTTGACCATATTGTATCATGTTATTTGATAATGATTTCATAAACCTTATCTAGATTTAATTAAGTTATTAAATACAAACAATAATAAGTCAACATAAATCATCATTTCTTAATGGGCCCCGGGCCACTTTTTACAGAAAAAGTTGAGCCCCAAGGTAAAAAAAAAAAAGAAAAGAAAAAAAGGTTAAGAACCCCTGCTCTAGCCAACAAAACTACATATGATAACAGCAATATACACTAATCAGCGGACATGAGTGCACCCCATTTAGAAAAATTTAAAGATTATATTTAATATCTCAATAACCATAAGAACAATTTCCCAAATTTTTACAAAATGTTTTCTGTAGAATATGCACTTAACTCACAACAAAGGTAAGGTTGGTAATAGAATGCATAGATTACAAAATCCTTAGTTTAATCAAATCAACTAATGCAAAAAATGTATGCATCCCACACCAAAAACAACTACCATCTAGTATTTTCTATGAACCTCCATGACTTTTATGGACAACCAACATGTTTTCTAGGCCTAGAATTAACAAGTTGGCAGTCTTTTTCTCGGGGTCTACTTATTTTTACTTTTTTGTGTGTACTAATAAACAAATCTTGTTTACAATCAATGGCCCACATTTGTGGGAGTATTTTGTAGTATAGTATTCCATAAAAAATCTTGATTCTGAAAGGAAACTAAAGGTGTTCTTACAAACCTGCTGGGGAGATAAACACAATAAAAGAAGCCTCTCCATAGCAATATTTTGTTATTAGGGGTAAGCCGACTATTAAGTGGATTTTTAGTATTTTCATGAAAATAGGCAATGGCCTTTTTGGGTTAACTTTAGGAAACAATTTATTTATTTACATTGTCACTTAAGTTTATAATAGATACTGTTTGTTTTTTGTTTTGTTTGTTTTTACAGTAATTTCTGGATTATAAGCCGCTACTTTTTTCCACTTGCATTCGACCCTGCGGCTAATACAAAGGTGCGGCTTACTTGTCAGATCACAAGGGGGCGCACTATAAAGGAAGCGCAAGAGCGTCAAGGCAGAGCAAAACAAACCAATTGAGCCCAAATACAGTAGGAGAGACAGAAAGAAAGCGAGACAATTTGCGCCCTCATTATGGAAAATAAATTAGCAGGAACCCGGTGCGGTAACATTAAAACACCTGCGGCTTACAGTCAGGTGCAGTTTATATGTGTAACAAACTCGAGTCAGGTGCGCCTTATAGTCCACAAATTACTGTAAAACAAAATTAAGTGAAATTTTAACAGTTCAATTATATCAACATTTTGGCAAATGTAAGTAATTTTACTGTGGAAACCTATAAGGAGCCTTTTACTTGTTTAGGTTTTCATATAAATTAAGACATGCTGATGACCATAGGAGCTGGCTAAACCCTTTTTTTATATGATCAGAATTTTTAAACAGAGCTTTTTTTTATATGTCTAAAACTAAAAGGAAAACCTTGAACATGTTGCAAATTTTACAAGTTATTTTCGCAAACATGCTTAATGGTATTTCAACAAAGTTAAGAATTGGAGTTTGTACATTTTTTATGTCAATATTGACTTCAAATATTGATTATCAGCCTCCTTAACTGCTAATAATCAGCCCTGGAAAAAAACATACTGGTCTCCCACTAAATATTATTAATAAAATACCATGTTCATGTTAACAGTCATAAGCACAACATATATGAAAGGACCATGGCTAGCTCAGCTGCAAACAAATGAGGCATATGTCCATTTGGTTAGTGGTAGATCTTTAGGGAAAGGAAAAGTGCACTTCTTAGCAGATGACATAGAAGCTTTAAACAAGTTCCACCCAGACATCTCAATCAATTATAACCACATTGCACAGATTTTAGTCTTGTCTTGTTATTGACTTATAGATTATCTCATTTATAGTGTTGGGTAGCACAACTGGGCTTTCGGGAGGTGGGATGGATAACAATGCAGAATATGTTTGCCTATGTCACAATCTAAGACAAAAATAATGAGAATTTCCATGGATAATAAAAAGTACATTTTCTTATCTTTTAAGAATTGTTTTATTGTTTTTTTTTGTTCAGTTCTACTTGCTAATACACCCAAGTGCTTCATGTTAAGGGCAATAATCATTACAAACCAGATATCCATTAAAGTGTGAGGTAAAGCTGAAAAAGAGGCAACAACTCAATCAGAGGAGCAGAGACCATTAACCAACACACTTACCGTGAGTGAAGTTGATGAGCGAACAGGATTACAGCCATGTTATTGAGTTTGAATTGGACAAGACCTGCGCTACACAGCACAAAATTAGAAATGTGATGTGTTGATTTGTGCTAGATGAGAATAAAATGTATTTATGCTCAGAGCAGTGGGGGAATCCATTTAAGAGTTGTATACAAGGTGTGTCAGAAATGTTCCCAGGACTGGTGTCACAAAAGATAATCAAAACTACAAACTATAAGTTTGTTTCCCTTTGAAGTAATTCTCTTGTAGTCCAACAAACTTTCCTAACATTTACTGCTATATGTTCATGCACTCCTGGAAGTACTGAGAATTGATCCTCCGTAGCTTCATTGTTACGGTTATCTTGATGTGATCAACATCTTAAAAGCAAGTCACTGGGATGACACCCTTTGAGTTTGGAAAAGAGGTGTTGGGGCGGTGGGGGGGGGACTAAATCAAATCCCATGGAGCCAAGTCGGGTGAGTAGTGGCGTTGCTCCAGCAATGCGATGTTCGTTTAGCCAGGAACTGTCAGATGCTCATTTCTTGCTCAGTTGTCATGCCACAACTCTCACCTCACCTCACCATGGAACACCACCGCAGGATCTCTTTATAGTTGACCATCTGGCCCACACTAATGGAGAAAACTTTCAGCTTGGGTTTAAAAACCTTTATTTTTTGTGACACCATTCCGAGAAATGTATGTATTTTAGCTATTCCAAGTATAACATTTAACCATAGTTAAGATTTGTTTTGTAGTTATGATTCTATAAATACAGTCAATGTGAAAAAGCATGACTCTCAAAATGAAATTGGGACAGCCAATTGGTCAGTAAGATCAGTTATGAGGACAAATTAATGGCTGGATCAAATTCTATTGGACTTTTTATAGTATAACAACAGGCCCTGAAAAAAAATATGTTTCCAGTTTAAACAACTGCAATTTGCACCAAAAATAAATAAATAACACAATATTTTGGATAATTACACATTTTAAGAATTTCTAGTCACTCCTGCGTAGTTATCACAAGTACGAGATCTATTCCACAGCTACACTTTTTCTCCATTTGGAGGACATTATACAGGTAGAATTTAGGCGGGAGGTGCAATGGAGGGGGCTAAATGGAAGTCATTAGCAAGTATAGGGTTCGGTCTCAGTGTGAATCAATTAATTCCCAATTGCCCTGGCCTGTAGATTTGTGGAAAAGTGCCCCTGATATGATAATAGACTAATAGACATGGACAAAAATTGTGTTAGAAAGGTCTCACATTTCCACCCCTAAACACATATTAGGAAGACCAAAAGCAAGAGAAAGTGAGAGACAGCGAAAACAATTAAGCTTTTAATTGTATGCTTTCATCATAAACTGTCTTGTAAGACTAAACCAAGTACCTTCCCAGTAAAAGAGCACATCTAAAAAGAAATTACATTATAACAAAATTATTGTATTTCTTTTACTCGTTTCATTGGTTGATGTGGAGAACAGTGCCTTTGAATCTTTTTAAAAAAGGGTCTTTAAATGCCCTTCTAATTGTGACAACGTAACCACCTTAATATGACCTTTAGCAGAGGAAGCAATGTCTCATGGGAGCAGCTATAGAGAATTATTGACCCTGTTAGATATCAGGAAGCGAGGTGCACACCCCACTTAGACACTACACAGCCATAGAAAAAAGTATTAGACTACATTATTTTCTTCAATTTCTTGTTCATTTTAATTCCTGGTAACTAAAGGCGTATCACATGACAGACAGAAAAGAAAACATGGAATGATTAAAGGACATTTTTTTCTGGCAGAGCAATACCATTGCTATTAATATAAGAAAATAAGTGATTTTGGTTATTAAGAAAACCATAGAAAATGGCTAGATACCTCTTAAGAACCATTTGTTGTCATCATTGTATTTGTCCAAACACACATATCTTTAGTTGTACCAGTCATTTAAAATGAACCAGAAAATGAAGAAACAAGGGTGGTCTAACATTTTTTCCATGACGGACGTGGCTGCTGTTGAACTATTTAAAAATGATCCACTGTTAGAACAACAACAACCCTTGGTTTCAATTTGAGTACTGAACTTTTTACAACAAATAATGGAAATTTCACAAAAACTAAATAAAATTCAACCCCTACTACATATATAACAATTGGGGGGAAAATTGGTCAAATATACCAGTTTAACTATAGACTTGGTAACAGTGCTGTAAAGCAAAAGGGTAAATAACCTTGGTCGAATTTCTGTGTCCTGTGTTCTGCGAATGTGGTCAATTTTTATTGAATGATGCCCAACGTTTGAAAATTAAAAGGTCAAAGTCAACATTTCAATACATGAAACGCACAATGGAAAACCCAATTGACATTTAGGTTTAAAAATAACATACAACAGTGTATCAGTGACAGCCGCAGGATATCTACAATCAAGATAGCAAACTGGGATTATGCAATTTTTCAAAGGGGAGCCAAACAGAAATTTGACTTTTGTTCCCTCCCTTCAGACTGTATGTACTGGCCAAACTTTCCATTTAGCTTAGTTTATCTATCAGGACTACATCTTCACAAATACGGAAAGGCTGAGTGGTAAGAAAAATTTGTACGGTTGATTCACCAATAAATGTACCCACACTTTTAATAATTGATCATTTTGGGTGAAGTTAGTTGTAATTATAATTTGGAGGGGGGAACAAATATTTAACAAGCAAAAGAATTTAAATTGGAAACCAGACAAGACAGTTTCACTAAACGTACACTAGACTGTTTCAGTACTTGCAGTCACACACACAAGCATGAGGCAGTGAGGGATGTCCAGTTATCGAAGAATGTCTACACCAGAGGTGCCCATATCCGGTCATCGAGAGCCTCTATCCAGCCTGTTTTCCATGTCTCCCTCCTCCATCGCAGCTGAATCCAACGATCAGATCATCAGCAAGCTTTGCAGAAACCCGATAAAGATCCTGATCAGGAGGAGGATGGTCGTTCAGGTTCGACAAGAAGCTAACCTTCTAATATCTGCTCTCAGGAAATGCCTGAACGCTTAACATCAAACCTGGAAAAATAGATTTGTTTTTTAATCCAGAGTGAATTTTAACGGGAAAAAAATCAATAAAATAAATGTTTCACAAAGCAATTCAAGTTAGGGTCAATCCATTTTATTTTTTAAGTGCTTTAGTAAGTCAGTGAGTTTCTTCTGACTGATAACTGTTGAAAACATTTAGACATTTGTAAGAGTTACGACTTCTCAAGGGTCAGGAACTAATTTATAGACCTACTGCCAATAATATTTGCCATGACTAAAAGTGATATCACACAAAATTGCATTTATTTATTTCAATTTTTTTATATGATCACTTTTCATCATTTTGTATTACAATATCAGGCCTTTTGGCCTGCTCAAACTATTACCATTAGATTTGTATTCCGGAGGATTAAAAATTAAATATAAAAGGTTTCACAAAACCTCATATCTGGATTAACTGACTACAGTACTGAAAATGCGAACGGCTAGGCAGCCACTGGTGTAATGATAATCACAAGCATTTTAAAACAAAACACTGTAGTTAAACTTACCAATAGACGAACTTGAATGTGTCACAGGATGTTCGATGTCCATGCATGAAGTAGCTTGTGCATTAGTGATGTCTTGGTTTTTATTCTTTCCACTTTGAACATGTGTAGTCCCCGATGGAAAAGACGCAGGTGATTTTCCCAAGAACAACATGGTATTTTTCAAATTCAGTGACAGCCGACTTAAACATTGACTTTACCATCAGCCTTTAAAAACCTTTTGCACATGAAGGCCACTTTTGGACATAGAGTACTCACATGTAAAAAGTAAAGAGAACAACAACACACACAAATCAGATATATATAAATAAATAAATAAATGATTTGAGTATCAACACTTTTGAACATGGAACAAAAAGCCTGGCATTTTCAAAATTGTTCATGTTCTTAAACACTGCTGTTGTACTGAAAGGCTGAAATTCAGAAGGTTTTTATTTAAACAGTCTTGTATAACAAGGGTCTTAGTGTGCAACTGCAATTTGTCCACATTGGGTTAGCTATGCCCTTACTAAAACTACTGTTGTGAGACACGAGAATGCTTAAAGAAGTGCTCACAGAGACCTGGTGGATAAAGAGGGAAGGCTTCATAAGATTTGGACAAAAACACTTTGATAGAGCACAAATTTCTTTTAATTCAGGTAAAAGGCCCAAACTATGAGTCAGGTACTGCTCTGAGATATGAGGGTCATCAGATATTAACCCATAGCACTTTAGCAGTCGGGGGTGCAGGAGGGGAGTCACAGTGGAGCACAACAAACTACTTAGCCACCACAAAACATTCCAGCCTCTTCTCAGCTTCAATCCAGTAATGGATACTTCCTCAGCTCCTCAATTGGTCAAAATGTTTTCATACAATAATTTAATTCAGAAACACATTTACAAAGCAGGAGTAATCAATTTTAATTAGTTGATTTTTTTTTTCATTCGCATAAAATTTAATGTACTGCCATCGATCTCTTTTGTTCTTTAATGCAGTGCCTCTTTCCTGTAATTTGAAGCTTTCCTTTTTCTTTTTCTCCCTCCCAAACAGTCATTGATGACATTCTGTGACAAACAGAATGTGCTCATCAGCAAAGGGAACATACCAATGTCACTTTAGATCAGTGGAATGTACCCGAAATACAGCTTTAACACATATGCACAACAGATGAAAAACCTTAACGTCACAATGCATTGACAAAATTTAGTAAATCTATGATCAATTGAACAGACCAAATGTTTTCTTTTTTGTGAGCACACATGCGCTACACGAGGGAAGCTTTTCACAAAAGTCACTAAACCATTACATTTGATTAACTAAAAATACATATTTAACCTAATGGAATCATTTTGTAAGCATCAAAATTCACACTCAAGTCAAAAACATTTGGTAGATGAGCAAATTCACACTCAAGTCAAAAACATTTGGTAAATTGTTTACATCTACAACAACCCTAGTCAAATAGTGGGGTGGGCCCACCTGGAGGGTGCAGTGCAATGGCAGGTTGGAGAGGGGTCTTGTGTAACTCCTGGGAATATGTTTTTTGTTTGTTTTTGTTTTTTTGCTGTACTAGAATAAAATGTAATTGCACATTCACTACAGTAGGTGGCAGCGGCACTCTCATTGTTAAAGTGTGCCCAGGGAGTGTAAACTACATTAATTAAGTTATTCAGCAGATTAATAGTTCTTATTTTGTTTAATATTATTTATAGTCGCAGCACAGAGTTGGGGGGAGCGCAAAATATTGTCTTCTTCCTGTGGGAACATTTTATCATGTTCGGTTGAGAAGTTAAAATGAAAAAAAATTTAAACTCTCAGGGACTACACTGGACCAACATTGCTGGCCACCATTGCCAAAAACTTCCACACTGACTTTAAGCCATGTGTTTTTCCTCACAAAAACAAACTTGTGAAAATCACCTTTTTTAAGCAGTCAGTTGATTTTGATCAAGTGTGATTACTTGAAAATTAGGTGGTTAAGTAGCCAGATAAACCACAAAGGCTTTTCTTGAGACCGGCCCTGCGCCGTGTGTTGTCCTTCACATCATCAAGGCCCAGCGGGTTTTCACATTCAATTAACTGATTGAGGCAAAATGCAAGCGGCACCACCAGCAAACATTGTGACGCTTGTGTCCAACAGACACACCACAGAAGTTGTGTTGCGGTGTCGGGAGGACCAAGGCCTTCGTCACAGGCAACTTACTGTGACAAGCCTATCCTCTAAACACACAAACACTGAAGTTAGCTTGTGTGTGCCATCCTGTCACCTGCCAAATTGACTAATAAAACAACAATGGAGAGGCTAGTGACAGTAGAGAGAAGTGCCTATTTATTGATCAAATTATTATTTCTTGGGTGCACTGTGCCAACAAAGACAACCAGACAGATTGTGACATTCCCGTGACATTATAATCACACGTCAACCCCCTCGCCAGTCAATAGGCCGAGCGTGCTAATCGTGTGTCCTGGATCACCAATTTCATGGTCTTCAAAGGAGGGGGTGCAGGGGCAGGAATTGGTGGCATGACCCTCCACACATGGGTGAGAGCTCCGTTTCCTCTCTGAGGATACATGGATGGAAAAGGGGAGGATAGAGTCAGGGGATGCACGCTGAGGCCACTGTGGATCCAGAGAGGATTAACATCACCATCTACTGGTTAGGGGTGGTACATGTGTTTCCAAGGGATGAGGAAAGGATTGCAGTATCCTTGTGGCCTGTCTTTGACATAGACCTGTCAGAAACATTTAGACACACTTGCTAAAACAATGGCATATCCACAGCGGCAGATAAGTCAGAATGCAATTGCTATCAGAAGAGGCCGAAGACAAAGAGTACAGACTCGAGAAAAATGTTGGTAAACTCTTTTAGTGGAGGCCTACAGCTATTTGTGAGGATATGACCTATGGGAGTAGGATAAGCATTAAAGGAGTGTGGTGCTGACAGCATAGGAAAGTAACAATCATCAGGCTCGCAGAATTAGAAGTTATCTTTCTTCTATTTAAGCCCCCACTGGAGTGCACCGACATGACAGCTCGTCACATCGAATAATCATTCTTCATTTCAACCTATCTGAACCGGTCAGGCTCCGCACTGATGATCTCATTGTTGTAAAATGGCATAAAGTCACAAGTGTGGTGTTTTGTTTATACATGACACATTTTAGCACGATACAGATACACATTTTCTCAGAAGTTCAGAGCAAAGTTTAATGTTGTGCAGCATATTGAAAAAATAATAATAAATAAGGGGCACTAGAAAAGAGAGGTAAGGTTGAGTGTTTCTCAAAATAATTCCTATTATACAGTACTTTTGAGGACTTTCCACTTTTTAGGTAAAGACAACTTTGTTAAAAATGAAGTACTTACATAAAATGTGTAACCACGGTACAATAGTTAGCTCGGCCCAAAGGTATGTAACTAAAACTAGTCCCCTCCCCAACATAATGTAAGCAAATTGTTTATGATACGGGCCATTCTGATCTCTACTACAATAAAATGCAAAACAATGATAAATTTGGCCCACTTTTATAAATATTTTTTGCTCTTTAAATGACACATTATGTGTAATTGTTAAAGACAAGTAAATTATTAGCAGCAGTTCCGGAAAATCGAATTGAATGCCTTTTATGGCGCTGCAGACACTGGACACATAGCACTATATAAAATTAAACTCCCCCAGAATCCACAGATATACTACGAAAAAAATCTAGTCTAGTCTACTTGAACTGGAAGGAGGGGGGAATAAGTAATGAAGAAGATATGTACCATTACTATTTAAAACGACATGAAACACTTAGGCAAGAAGGAACAATTTGTGATGGGGGAACCAACACATTTAGATATGTCCAAAAAGAATGGCACTGTGGCAGGCCCAAGAATGGCAAAATTCAAGGTGGTGTGTTACACCAAAGGGGCAAAGTTGATAAGACCTAAACACATAAAGAAATGTACAGTAGATGCCCTGTCTGCATTTGACTCACTTCCCTTTCCCTCGCTGCGGTGATATTAAAACCACTTTCTACAGAGAAAAACATGCTTTGAGACAGATGACATGAACAAGGATAACTCAAATGAGGAGACATACCAACAGAGTTGTGTTACCAAGTCATGTTTGGGCTTTAGGGACAACCAAAGAAGAGTGCTTCACTCTTTCCATCAGATTGCAGGCTGCCAGAACCACCCATAAAAAAGAATCCAGGTTGTATTTATTGCAGAGCTAGTGCAATAAATACAATGTGGATTGCTCTAGAAGTTCATGGCAGCTACAATACACGCAGCCATCTATGATTCTAATCAAAGAGAAAGCAAAATACCGGTGCCAGGAGAGCTGCAGTAGAAAACAAATGCAATATTCATGTTAATCACTGCATTAACAAGACGTTGACAGTCTTGACAATCGAGCAATGATGGGGAAGTCTAGATGTTGAATAATTGTTCGGCGAGCCAGAGGGGATGGTTGCTTTTTCAGTGTGCCATGCTGTTTCACTCAGGATATTCAGTTGTGCCACTTCACGTTTGAAAACACAAATGGAAAAAGTTGAATACAGAGATAAATTGTAAATATACAAGTTGAAAATTAACCCTGCAGTCAACTGTGAAGAGAGCAAAGAAGGGGCTTGTCTTTAAAAATGCTTTAAGACTCAATTTTGAACAAACTAGGAGGGGTGAAAACATTTCATTTCTGTACAAAAGAAAACAGAACTAGACTCTATACACAAAGGAGAATTGTATAGTGAGTAATACATTTTATTAAAATACTTTTGAAGTAAGGCTAATTAGGCCACATAAGTTACGGTGATGTGCTGTTTAGTTTTAAGATGATTTATTTCAAGATGATTATGAATTTATTTTCTTTTTTTGTTACCCTAATTTATTAGCACTCATTATCGCTATTTTAGATTCCCCAGATAAAGCCACAATCTCAGTATGCCATACACTGAAAAACGATGAAATCCCATTAGCATTTTGCTTTCATTATTTTTTAATCAAAACCAGAAAACTGACACATTAATTAATAGCCATTACCACTTTTGCCACTCTCTCAGAGTTGTTGGGAGGAGGCAATTAACTCCAACAAAATAATTAAAATAAGAAAAAAAAAACTTCTAAAAACCCTTTGTGTCATACGGTTGGCCCCATGAAAGTACATACATTCTTGTAGTCATATTCCATTAAACTGCGTCTTCACGGAACTATTAGTCAGTACAGTATGTTATTAATAACGTATATTATTCGTGTACACGCTTGCTTTTCTGCAACATTACATTCATGTGCTTTCATTTCAGCTAAGTAGATTGTTGCACATCTAGGATTTTGGTTTATTACTGATTGAAAAACAGTCAAATCGCCTTTTGCTTCCTCCTCCCGGATTATGTATTAGACTAGGTTGTTTACATTAAACAACCAGTATAAAGTGCATTTATGTCTGAAGCATAACTTCATAATTTACATTCCAACATTTATTCAAGGTGACAAACGAGCATTTTGTCAACTCGTGCTTTTCCACAATGCAGCCTGTGTTCAATCTATATGAATTACAGCTGGGAATGAAGTGCAAGAGCAAATTATTTTATTATTATTTATGCATGCATGACTCTATAGGGGGCTACCAAGGCAAAAGGAATTACTTGATTAGGCCAACTTCGGCTAAGAAAGAAAGAAATATGATATTGGCAGCTGGGCCAGTCAAATGTCAATATGATTAAATGGACAATTCAGATACCTAAATTACACGAAGCAAAGCCTTACACATATGCATGGTAAATACTTTTTTTTTTTTTTTTTAGCACAGAGCTCATCTATATCTTAAGCTTAGCTAGATGATTCTTTAATTAAAAACTTGCCCAAACGGCAGTATTATGCATAACATAATTAGACTATGCAGTTATTTTAAGAAGTTGTTTTGGAAAATGCACTGAGGGGAACCTAGCATTTAGAGAAAATATCTGGCACTGTGGGGATGCTCGCCTACAAGTTAGGAGTTTCTCCAGCAAAAAATTTTTTTAAGAAAAAGAAAAAAAAGGAGTTAATAACTTACGGTGAAGACAGTTGAAACTGAGGGGAAAAATGTTACCCAAAGTATCAATTACAAATAATTATCCTTTGTTTTCAAAAGCAGGAAAGCCTATAAGACATTTTAACAGAGTGCTTAATTCGCATGCCATTCTCATCTTTTTCCCTTTTTTTCAGCAAAACACACACACGCCACAAAAATAACAGAACATCACTGACATTAATATATTATCTTTCTTGTATGACTATTATCTTTGTTTTGTACGACTGCATATTAGGGCCACGTATATATTCCGAGAAAAAAATCGCAAATTTGAGTATTTATAAAGCGTCAAATTTCTGAGAAAAAAAACGGAGAAACTTATGACAAATGGATAACCAGAGAGTCAGTGCATCAGTGAACTCCGGGTGGGATGGGTACCGAAGACGCCACCGATTCACGTTAAATCAAATGGTGCCATGTTCCGAAGCGCGTCTTAACTTGTGACTGTCCAGGAGTAGATGTGATGGCAATTTTCTATGGCGCACTTGAACGCAGCAGTGTTCGCACAACCAGTGTACTGACATCACCCACTTGCGCTAGATTTTATTTACGCTATGCTAAAATGCATTTCCGGGTTTGGGATTTGGGGTAATAAGCAAGCGAGATTTGACCGCCGGCAATGAAGCTTCGCGGTTCCTAGCATTCTTTGCTTGAGGATGGTGCTTCACACCTGCGTGGACTTCTTGGTGCTGAGGCCGAGCGACGGTTTGGCAGTCCCTGCCATCGGCTCACCATATGCGGGTAGCACCGCCGCAACGCATGCCTCTCCTCTCCTTTGACAGAAAATCTGACATATAGTAAAGTAAAGTAAAGACATATAGTTTTTTTAAATTATTATTATTCTTTTATTGTTAAATAAATGAACATTTAATGATTAATTTAATAAATGAACATGCGCACACATGCACACACACACACACACTCACAAATACCTTGTAAATAGCCACATTTGTAAATAGTTTATGAAATGTTGAAAATATTGCTGTTGATGATTTTTATAGTGATAACACACACACACACATTCTTGTAAAAATAGCAAAAAGTTTGTAAATATGGTGTCAAATGTGAAAATGTTGCAGTTTGTATTTATCAAATATGTACATAAATTGTTATTTTGCCATCAAAAACGTGTTTTAAACATGTTTTATAGAAGGGAAGGACTGTTGAGATGTTTGAGATGCCACCAAACCAAAAAAAATAGTGTCAAAGTCACTGTGCAGAAAACACATCTTTTCACAAAAAGCTAATTTTGACCAAAACAACTTGATGTCACTCAAATTACCTATCTTCAAATGGTGATTACTAAAGTAAGGTAGAATCATAATTTTTTTCTAATAAAAGAATGGAATTTAAACTTTCAAATGGTACCACCCATGTTTATATAGTCACAGCACATAATATTCTGTCGGCCTTGGAAGATGAGTGAAAATCAGCTGGCATTTTAGGTTGTCTTTTCGGATAACGCCTGGCACTTAAAGAGTTAAAAATACTTTTTAGCCGCAGGCAGCTCCGACACGAAAGCGAGTGGCCCCTTACTTCTTACTTTCTTTCCTCCGTGACCGGGCGGGAGTCACATGACTACAGGGAATGCGCAAAAAGTATTCTATTACACTTTGGCGAAATACTTCTATTTCGACACGTCTCAAAAACCACCTCATGAGAGCGTAAAAACTTTTTTAGTATTTTTAGTTGTTTTTTTTCGAAAATCATGTGTTTCCATTACCAACTTGCTTTTGCGCAACAAAACTGAGGGCAATGGAAATGCACCATAACAGTGGAACACATGGCAACTGCCCATAACAAAATAGGCCTAATCAGAACACCTCATCTCTGGATATGGGGGAAAAGCAGCAGCATCATTGTGTTAGGATGGTGTCAGTGCTGAACACACAGCCCACCGACATGGGGGACGACAAGTTAATGGTTACTGCAGAGAGAAAGATGGAGGAGGGGAGAATTATAGATGGAATGTTTAAAAAAAGTGAGAAATATATTATGCTGACAAATAGAAAGATCTCAGTACCTGAATTACCATAGTCATTTACCTATTACAGTGAGGATGCTTCCTGTCAATCAACAGCCATCACATTCTCATTTTGCGGCGGAAAGCAGGCGTAATTGCTTCTCATACTAATCAACACAACTTGTGTAATTATGCCTTGAAAGTGACATTGGAGGCTGAGAGCGATGTGAGCAGTCTTGACAGCGGAGACGTCTCCGATTCATCAGGAGATTTCCAACCTCGCTGCAAGGAGACAAGCCACTCTCCGACCAAGTCGCTCACTCTAGCAGTTTGCGCCCGTAAACACAAAGAAAAGATGATAAATCAAGCGGAAGTAATTACAAAGCAGAAGAGGAAAGGAAGCTCGGCTTGGTGAAGCCACTTTCCCCACAATACCGTATAGCAAAATGACTATAGTGCAATTAAACCAGAGTCATACTTCTATAATTTCCCAAATAAACACACTATGACAGTTCACTAAATTGTGGGAGAATGAGGAATTACAGCATTGCTACCAGACTGTTTACGTTCCTAATCTTGCCGAGACAAAACACGGCAAACACATTCCAAAGCAGACATTGAAGTGTATTGAATTTGGCTTAATCACAGACTTAACACATACATTTACCAAACAGAATTTAATGTAAAACTAGATCTGACAAAAACATTTTCCTGAGCTACATCTGTAACTAGTCACAATGTGGCCCAGGCAGCAAGGTCAAAGAAAGGTCAAAAATAATTGCTAAAACCAAAGAGCCACGGAAGATGACAAAATCTACACAAAATGTGTTGACACAAAATGACAGCAGCTTCAGTACAGTGAACTTTTCGGTGAATTAAAGGATCCTCAATTCTCTCATTAAAAAAGGCAAGATAAAAGGCTGTGCTGGCAAAGCAGATCCAAGTCCAGATCTGCACAAGCAGAAACCACAAAATAGATCAAATTCATAAACTGGGCTGGGATCATCTGGCCTCATCATTTCGAATGATGTGGGTGGAACCAACAGAAAGGAGTTGCCAACATCAAAAAGAAGTCAACTGGTAATTTTGGCACACTATTAGGGGAATAAGCAAAGTGATTTCATCTGCAAACAGACACAAAGAAGAGATTTATTACTTATAAAAATAAGTTCTTAGAAAAACGGGGGGAAAAATATCTGCCGTTCCTCCCTCAATGCCTTCAAACTTAGATCATGTCTGAAGAAATTTTCTTTTGACAATGTATAAAAGTACATGGTGACATGAAAAAGCAAGACTTAACAGGAAAAGTATGTGTGACAGTGATTCACCTCCTGCATTCAACCCTAATGAGTCAAAAAGTGTGACCTGCGCTTAAACAAGAAGTCCCACCCAGAAGCTGTAAACTCATTTTCCCTCATTCAAGGCAGCAATGTCGGCAGCAAGATGTGCTCTGAGCATGCACGATAAATCTGACGTGAAATCATAATCATAAAAGCAATTAGCTGACCCTGTGCCACTCGTCCTTGGACATGACAGTGAGAATTCATTCAGAGTCCTCGAAGGATGCTGCTGGCTGCTGGTTGAGTGGGGTGGGGTGGGCTAGTGCAACACAGCAGCAATAAAATGGAGGGCCCTTCCTGTATCATTAACCACTGAAACAAGCAGCACATGATGCACCAATATTGTTGTGCTGCAAAAACAACCCTTACACTTTTCAAAGACAGACTGGATTTCGTCCCGCACTCATACAGAAGTGTACTCTTGGGTATTACAGTATGCCAGAACCTACTCAATGTGAGGTCACAGGTGCCATATATTTAACTTGCGTGTCAGAAATCATGCAGTTTCTCACTTTCACTTCCACACCCAGTAATTACACAGAGGCCGAACTAGTGCCTGCCACCTAGTGACCATCTTCCTCAATAATCATGAAATATCTCTGAGCCTCTTGCCCCCGCTCGGACCATAACTCTCCTTTACGGCAGACAACTCCAATAAAGGATTACAATTACAATTAAAGTAATGAGCAAAGAGGAAAAAGGAAAGATCTCTGAAGGTTCCCTTGACTAACTAAATGGTAGCCTAGTTTCCTGACAGAATTGAGTTAACATAGCAGAATCATCAGTGACTCCCAAATAATTAATTTGGAGAGTGCTGGAACTTGCAAGCCCTAAAATTTGAAATAATGAATATTAAAAAGTAATGAATGTGAAATATGAATTATCAGAGATGAGAAGAACTTCCATTGTATTTTTTACAACTAGTCTTTTGACAAATCAGAAAATAAGGTGAACAAAATTACAAGTAGAGCTGTGAGCAGCTATTAAGGGCCCTTGCAAAACGTATAGACGTTCCGCAGACCCTCTCAAATTATTTGTATACACGAAAACACAGCTTTTTTGTTGCCGTCAAATTTTGTATATGTTCAAAATGTCTTTGCGAACATGAAAATGTGCGTTAACAAGTTGGGCACTGTATCTTCTTTCATTTCTATTTTTATCAGGTTCAAAGTTAAAGTATTTTAAAGATGATTATTTTTGTCGTTCTTTACCTGTCTTCTTTACCTTATGTTTTAAAACTGTTGCCTCCCTGTATATGTTGTTTAGTAAGGTGCTGTTGGACAGGAAATTTGACTTGTAATAAGTAAAGCCCATCAGACAGTAAGAGATTGTGCACTACTGTCCAGAGGGAAGCTTTAAGAAGGGAGGAAAAAAGAACTGTCACGACCTCAGACTTAGTGGTATCATCACCGAAACAAAAAAAGAAAGAAAAATCACTTTTCAGGGCTGACATATGAAGAACATCTGCCTGCCTGTAAGGCTGGCGGGGGAAGAGAAGTTAACTATTTTGATGAATAAAGGCTTCAGAGAGAGTCAAAAGGAGACAGTACCAGCAGTAGTCCCTTCATGTTTGTGGCTGTACTGATTATTGCTGGCACGAGCATGCTCTGCCAACCAGACAGGTTCTCCCACCCCGCCAACTCCTGCGCTTAACACACAACCTATGTAATATGACGACGGCTGCGGATAGGCGACAGAAATTTGGAGACTGCTGAGCCGCAACAGATCACTTCAAAGCAGCTTATTTAACGCTCACTAAATTTTTCATCATAGACGCTAAATATCCTGGGGAAGAGGAGCTTTTGAAGTTACAGCAAGAGCAGGGATGTTTCTACAATTCATTGTCCCACTCTAAAAATAAATAAAAAACATAACATATGCACTTTACATTGCATACACCTTCATACAGTCACCATAATAAAATGTTGTATAGATTCTCTTAGTAATTTATATACCATAAATACGTAATAGGGGCTGCCATTTTGTCCACCACTGTGGCATCAATTTCAATTAAAAGCAGGTGGCAGTAGAGAACAAAATGAAAACCCCTTGAGATGGATAAAAACTTTTTCTTTCTTTTTTTAAATTCTACAATGGCGTCATAGGGCCACGTATATTATTTTTTTCTTGCAAATTTGTCACTTTATAAAGTCACAATTGTCGTATTGGCACAAACATCCAAGTAGTACGCTATGTGTATTCTCGTAAGTTTCTTGAGTTTTTTTCTCTCAAATTTGCCACTTTATAAAGTGGCAAATTTGTAACATTATAGTGGCAAATTTGCGAGAGAGAAAAAAACCCTCATACATTCATGAGAAATAAACTTTGCAAATTTGCACTCACACGCACACACACATACTCACGCACATACAAAATAAAAATTAAAAAAGATCAATGATGATGACATGCCGAATCGGTAAAATTACCGAATGAACAATACTGAGCTTTCAAGAGAAGAAAAAAAACCTCAAGAAACTTACGAGAATACACATAGTGTACTACTCGGATGTTTGTGCCAATACGACAATTGTGACCTTATAAAGTGGCAAATTTGCAAGAAAAAAACTCAGAAACTTACAACAAATAGACGTAGCGTAACTATAGTGTGAGGATTTGTTGGTGGTTAATGCGACACTGTTTACAAAATGAAAAGGCAGGATGGAGACAGATTCATTCTTAATTTAAACTCTACTCGCCATACACGGCAGCTAGAGCGACAACCTTTCCTGATCACCTATCAGCTGACTAACACTAACCAATCAGAAGCTATCTTACTTTAGGTAAATGCATGTGAATGATTCAACACATCAACTTAGCTATTTGTACAAAATAATACCAAAATGTATGAATGTGTAACTAATAATTCTAGAAACATAAGTGTATAAGTAAATACACAATTTGACAAATTACCTTAAATGCTTGATTCTCAGGGTTTGGACCTTCATACCAAACGCTTCAAAGAGCGAATACTTAAAATCATATGGTTAATCTCTGCTTAAACAATTACTATTTCCTTATTTGAAAACCCGATCAAAAGGTATTGGCACAAACATCCAAGTAGTATGCAACATGTATTTCTCATAAGTTTAAGGTTTTTTTCTCACAAATTTGTCAGTTTATAACCTCGCAAATTTGCCACTTTTTCCGACTTCATTAAGTTGCAAATTTGCGATTTTTTTCTCACAAATTTGACACTTAATAAAGTGGCAAATTTGCGACTTTATAAAGTGGAACATTTGCACACAAAAAAATCTCGGAATATTGCCCCCACCCTCTAAAAAATATACATGTATATATTTATACGTGGCCCTAATACGGCGTTGTATAATTCATATTCCACAAACACAATATTAATCAGAATACTGTGTTTAAACTAGTGGGCGCACATAGAACATATTATTGCAAATAACATTTTTGACTTGACTCCCACAGGTTTTAATAGGGTTTTACTATTTTGGCACCACAGTAAGAGTTTAATAAATAACAAAATAAAGTATATCAAACTAAAGATTGCCCTATTTTACTGCTTATTCATGGACATGTGTAATCCCCAAAAATGTTATTCATGACTTGACTAGCCATTATCTACTGTATTTCATTTTGATTTAGGTATTTATTCGCCTGCATACAAGTATAATGACTTTAAAAAAAAAAAATAATTAAGATACTTTAACAACAGTCTAAAGAAAGCATAGGCGTACAGAGACAGAGCAAGGGCACGGGAAACACCAGAAAGGGTCGACGACGCAACACCAACAAGCGGTGGGTGGCGGGCGGATGGAATGGTGGGTGGGAGTGGCGGGCTGGGGTGAGTAGTAGGCGAAGAGCAGGGCCCGAGGCAAAGAGAGCGGCTGGCAGCGACTGGTACACCAGTCAAGCATGGTTGTCTCAGTCTCCCCCATCCTCTCTCCCTCTCTCTCTCAAAGCAGGTTCAGACTTGCCCCTCTGGCCTAAAAAGTGGCTGAGGCTGTGGCAATGCCCCACTCAGCTGGACCCCCGTCACCACAAAAGGAAAGCCCACACGGTACAGTGTGCCAGAGCCTGCTGATTTGGGCGAGGTAAGTCACAACCTCTTAGCTTAACTGGTATCCCCGGCCTGACATGCACATGTGCACATAAATGTTGTACAAATGTGTGCGCACTCTCTCTCACCGTCTGCCCTCTCTCTCACTTTCTTGCTAGCTCGCTCAATGCCCTCCCAACCCTGCCAGCACTCCCTTTCCTCTCATCCAGATAAAATCCTTTCAGACACAAATTTCAATTATTCACCTCATCCAAATAATGCCATGTGACAAGAATTATCCCTACTGTAATAATCCACTTAACTGGGAAAGAGCAGCTCATCAAAAAGAGAAGGGAGAAAGGGGACTGCAAGTGAGGGCAGTTTTGTGTACGTGTGTGCGCGTTGATGGGGTGGGGCTGGAGGGGTGGGGTGCTGCTTGTCAAAGAGTCTCGAATCAGAACCCTACTAACAAGAATTTCTTCCCTTTTTGAGAAGGCCGTCTTGAAGCGCAGTGGCGTGATGAAATTGAAGTAAATTGAAAGAAAGCCTGAGAGAATGCTCCCACAATCAATAACCCCAGGATTAAATTAGCCTTGGCATGAAGGCATGATGTGGGGGGTGCGAGGGGATGTGAATGATGGTGAATGACATTGAGACATGTTGGTTAAACAATACCCCACTCCAAACCTGGATGCTATGCTGCACCCATACAAGGACATTTAATGTACAGTACACTCTATGTGATGTGTTCCCTCTACGGCTTGGCAACAGCAATTCCAATTTTTTACCACGGTCATCACATGGGAACTTGCTTATGTGTACATATAAACACTTTATACATCGCCATTGAAAAACAGCTGATACGACTTAAAATGTTGCCAACCTAAATGAGTTTATGTAATGTAGTCACTTGTTCGGGAAAAAATGCTTGAAAATGTTTTTGTTGATAATAAACAATACCCAAGTATATACAGGAAATAAGTTGTTTAATTAGACAGTTCCCCATCTTGTGACTGGATTGGTGATTGGTTTATTTAAAGTCGCTCATCGGTGACCTGCATCAAAAGTCCCACCCAAAAAGTGCCAAATTACACAACTGAGCAGATCTTTTGCTCGCTGGCTATTTACAAAAATGTGTATATTCTCCATATGGACACCACAATTCCACTAATTTACATAACATCAAATTGTTCTCCTACGACTTTGAACCTTTTGAGCCCAAGCGGCCACTCTTCTCGCCTTGTTGCATTTCCTTAGCTTGACCTCCGGTAATGTAATGAAAGCCATACTCTGGGCGAGTAGTGGCTCATTTGACTGTGACAGAACTCCCCAACTAAAAAAAAAAGTCATTTCAACAACAAAGCTACAAGTAGATGATGTTAAGTGTACTGCAATTCTTTATCACTGAAAATGTTAGAGACAGCTGAGAACTCTTTAAAATACATAATTAGTATTGATGATAAACTGCACCATAATGTTTTGTTTTGTTTTGTTTTGACCATTCAAAGGAAATATGTGTCTCAGACTTAGAAACACCAGAAGACAGCCTGGCAGCTAACAAAAACCCTTCAACATAACTGATAATAAGCTGCCAAACAAGCTATATCATAAAAATCCCATTGCTGCTCAAAAGCTGGCTGATTTTCACCCTTGCCAAACTTTGGTTCAGGTTTCAGCCCTGTGAATCATCTGTTTAGTATTTAAAATGTCACACACACTAGAGGTTTTAAGGTACATGATTGAGGATCACGACGTGCCGTATAATTATCAGTACAACTCCCATCATTTTTTAAAATATATTCACCGCAACGTGTTTTCTCGATTACATGAGATTCAAATAAAAATTTAAACTATTCCCACTAATAGGTGTTCACATTCAAGACACAGTACACAGAATTTTTGCTAGAGATTCTTGTCCCCATCACCTTATCAGTGAAGTTTTTTAATTTTTCATTTTAGTTTTTAATAACTGCAAAGTTGACTCCTTACCAGTGCTTCTCTGGGGGGAGCTGGAGCTTCATTACCAGGAGGAAGAACAGCCTGAGTGTAAACAAGAAGCAGTATTAGAGTGCCACCTTCTGGATGACAGCTGCAGTGGATGTTCAGCTTTATAGTCATGTTTCATGCCGATTGATGAACCAAAGGAGTTACTGTGTCTAATGAAGCTCTTGGTATTTTAGTTTTAGTCATGTGATGATGCTAACCTGGCGCTAACAGTTACTCCATATTTGTTAACAGTATATTATTTCCAAACCTACAGCACTAAAAAGTAGCGTGTTTGGAAAGCTGTGACAAAATGTCCATGATTCAATTTAAGTGTGATCAAACATAGGTTTGATCCTTTAACATACATATAGCATACACCTATGGTAAATTACCACATTTACACAAATGCATACATTATCAAAATATTTGGCAATTGTGATAACAGTAGAGGTAGGCAATTAAACAATCTTATTGATTAATTTGAGTTTTTTAGGACTTTTTTCCTTCATTATTTGGCGGTTTTCATTGTTCAAAGCATGTCGCTGCTGATTTGCACTGCTCACATTAACAACGTGCCTGCAAATAGAGAGGAGCTTCTTTACAAAAGCAGTCAGTGTTGACAACTTAGAAAGTTTGTCGACATTGATATACTTATACATCCTGTGTGACATTTCCTCTCCCACTGGCTCATATCTTCTTCTTTTTTTTTAAAGCAACTAGTAAGTTGAATTTCCGCTAAGAAACAGACAACATGAGCGGAATAATTTTCATATTGTTTCACACATGTCAAGAAAGGAGCTCGGTGGAAGGCAATCACAGAGTCATTTGGGCTAAAGATTGTCAAAGACATGGTGCCCATTAATACTTTACAAAAGCAGGGATTTATTTACCCGTTGGAAACTTCTGACCCCAGGTATGAGCTTACAAGCCGCAAATATTTTGGCAAGGTCACCTTGCATCACCTGTGCAACTCTGAGAAAGGAGCGTGAGAAAGCTGGAGGAGGTGGGGTGTTACTATAACTCTTACTATTACTCTTATATGGACGAGATGAGCCTTACACTTTGACGGTTCAGTTTATGATGTGAAATTGGTGAATTTATTAAAGCTCGTGTCTACATTTTGGATAAAGGTAATTTTTTCCGAGAGGAAGCACTTCTATTTATGTATCTATCAATTAGTAAAGCAATCAGGAAATGTAATATTCACACTATCTAAGAAACTTTAAAACCTTGCTTGGTAAAAGCAGAAAAGGAATAAGAAAAAAAAACTTGTTTTGAGTGGTATCATTGTTATTTGTGTTTTCCAAAATAAATAAAAATTAAAAAAAGGAAATTTAATTGAAGGAAAGCATTATGTTTCATCAATACCCATAGGTTTTACAGCAACAACAAAACTAGCTATTAGGATAAGCTATCCAGCCATCCAGTGTCTAAAAGCATGAGTGCTCAAAGAAAACCTACATACGCCCAGGGCAAACTTGCATACTCCATACGATAGCAATAAGAACATGATTATGATAGTTTCAAGCAATGGCAGTGGGAAGTTATGCTTGGCCCTTTGAAAAAGAACAAGTGTCACAGCTGAGCATTTATTTAAATATTGGACTAAAAGTTTAAAATGCCAGTGAGGACACTACCCTGGTCCATGTTACATCGAAAATGTCAACAGTATGAATCTGAGTATGATAACCTACATCTCATCTTGAGTGATTAATAGCTACGCCACAAAAAAATAGAATGGTTTGAAGGTTTAAAAATGCCCGTGTTAGTGTTTAGTCAACGGGGTACTGCAATTATTAAACAGAAAGTTAGCAAACCTTGCCATCTTGACGAGGTTGTTAACTGCACATCAACACAGTCCATGACACACGCCTTTGCTCTTATAAGTAAATAAAACAAAACGCGATACTGATGTGATTACATTTATGAGTTTAAACTAACATTTGGGGTGGAAAGTACTTTAGTTCTAGGTAACCTTTGAACATTTTCGAGATCTACCGAACATTGCTAACTAGCTGTTATGCTAACAATCCCAGCATTAAAACAGCCAGAGGAGACCAATCTCAATGACATTTAAAGAAGAGTGTGCACGCTGCAGGAGTGCTACTCCTACACATGGATATTATAAGGCAAGTGATATTATTTCAGAACTGTTGACCTTTGCTGGTGGATCACATTGTTCCGTGGATGCCATCTTGCTGTGAGCATTGAAGGCTGCTCGATGTGTGATTGCTTCTGCCTGAGCTGAATGTGAACTCTCACTGACCTAAACACAAATTCATATTAAATTAGAATTTACCTTTATTGTTATTTTTTGTGTTTTGAAAATAACATCCCTTCAACCCTTAGTTCAAACATATAGTTATTTTGGGGGGAAAGTTTTGGGGAAAGTGTTCGGTGGTGCGCATAAGCAAAAGGACTACACATCCCAGAGTCCTTATCGTCTACGCCGTTCCCGTATTCGAAACTGCCAACTGTACTGACTCCTGAGAGCTGTCTCCTGCTGTCTTATTAATCTTAATAGTTGGACGTTTCTGCGCATAATGGCGGATCGAAGGCCGTGTAAGGTGTGCAATTTTACACGCCAGAAGTCATATGGCTTGGTTGTTCCTTCGCTTGAAGAGCTGAAGGTAAAAGGTGAGATGATACACATTTTAAACACAACTTTGTTGATGCTTAGCTTGGTAGAAGAACCTGTGTACGTCGATCTGAGTACAAATACCAATTGTACCAATTGTACCATGAATGAGGCTGTGATTCACATTTATCTATTCGATGTAAACAGTAGTATATATCCTGTATTCAAGTGTTAATACTAAACAGACGTCTCAGCCACTGCTAATTGGCCACTTCAACTTATCTCACATGATCAAGAACTGACTTTTGGTTTAGCAACATTTCTAGCGTGCTGAAACTTGCAAAGGGTGATGTGAAAAGAGTCAAGAAGATACCTCCCTCCTGTCGTCTCATTCCTTAAATGCTAGTCACCACCAGGCGTTGGCCAAAACAAAAGATTTGCTGTTGTTCACTAACCACACTTTGGGGTCGGGGTCAACTCAATCTTATATTTTTACAGAGCCAAGCCTCTCCTTATATAAAGTATGTTTGCACTGGTCAAAACATTAGCCAAGTAAGCTTGCATAATCAGGCATCTATCAATCCATTTGCTATAGCGCTTGACTTCATTAGGGTGCAAGGTGAGCTCAGCTGCAGCCTATCATAGCTGACTTTGGGCAAGAGGCAGGGTACACCCTGGATGGTTCACACTCACCTCACTTCTGTGGCTCATTGAGTATCTTCAATGAGCCAACATGCATGTTTTGGGAATGTGGGAAAAAACACACAGACATGAAGAAAACATGTATATGCCACACAGGAGGGCCGGAGCCAAAATTCTAACCTGAAACCTCAGAACTCAACTCCACTATATTTACAGAGCACTTATAAACATCCACCGCTGCGTCCAAAGTGCTACACATCAAGCAAAAATACAACATACAACAAGACAGTTAAAGCAATAAATTAATAACATAAAAACTGTAAATGCCACAAAAACACTAAAACAATACAGAGTCTAATTATGAGTCAAAAACCTAAGAATAAATATGAGTTTTAAGACGAGTTTTAAAGATGGGGAAAGAGGGGCCTTGTCTAACTTCTAGCGGGAAGTAAGGGCTGTAAGGCAGATATTATAACCACTATACAGTATCACCATTTGTAAAGAGATCTTTTTTCTTTTTTATCATAGTATTTGCATTGTATTATATTTAAAACTAAAGGTTTTTGCAACGCATGTGTATGGTACAAAAAAAAGCATTTTGAGAAGCTTGTCGTTATACACTGGTGACATCTTGATGAAGTCATATCGCTCATGTTAACATTTTGTTTAATTTCATTTTTAGCTTTATTATATATTATATTTAGTGCATTCAAACTTGTATACTGTACAGTAAATTTAATTAGCAATTGCACTATAATAACTTATTCTGAAAAACACAGAGAAGGAATTTTAAAGGGCAAAATCATTCTCTTGATGTTGACTTTATAAAACTGTTTTTTTTTCTTTGCAAATACAGTAAACCATGCATTTCGGTGTTTGATCAGTACAGTATGTCAACAGCTGAAAGACTTATAAAAAGGCATTATTGAGCTGAATTAATCATCATTCATGCCTGATCATTGCATTCCAGGAAGTGAGTTTCTTGGTTTCACACCACATAACCCAGTCACAGTAGTCTTAGAAGACGATGGGACAATAGTCGAAGATGAGGCCTACTTTTGGTGTTTACCCTTAAACACAAAGTTCATGCTGCTGCATGAAAAGGAGACATGGTCGCCGCTTCGCAGGGGTGAGCATATTTCATTCGGCTTCAATTTTATATGTATATGTTGTTGATTTTTTATTTTTCAATTGGATAGTATCCTGTACACTTCTTTATGCCTTGCCGTGTAGTTGATGGTGGTACAGCGTGGATGGCGAGGGATTCCGTGATTCTTGAGAGCGACGTTGTAGACGCTCAATCAGCCCAGAGTACTTCGCCATGGTTGGACTTGGCCTTGCAGTTGAAACAGGACCTGGCCGGCATCATCCTCATGTGTGAAGAAGACTTACAGGTGCCAGAATTAGTCATGTTTGTCACTGGATATATTTTTTTTTAAATCAAAGAGCAAGTAAAGTCCTTCTCTTATCTGTAAAAGCCAAACAAACACTGCCTTCCATTATTTGTCATCTAAATGAGTACTTTATGTAAAATCAGTGTCACATGTTGTTCCAGTGCTTAGTGGACGTCCCTTGCCCTGAGCTAGCTTCTGCTCTCGGCTTCCAAGAAAAGAAAACTGAGAACTTTCAGGAGACACTGCAGAGGGTTTTGGACCGTCGGGAGGAGGAGAGGCAATCGAAGGAGTTGCTCCAACTCTTCGTCAAAGCAGTAGCGAAAGAAGACGGGCAGTCGCAGGAGGAGACCAGGCGGCCCAGCGAGGGAGGTATGTTGAAAGTATATTATTTTTTTAAATTTATATCTCTTAGTGGTAACACAACGGCCTCACAGTCTGTGTGCGAATGTCGGCTGAGGCCTTCCTGAAGTTGGCATGTTCTCCCCCATGCTTTCATGGGTTTTCCCCGGGTACTTCGGTTTTTTTCCACATTCCAAAATATGCATGTTCAGTAGATTGAGAACTTTAATTGTCCATAGGTGTGAGTTGAAGTGTGGATAGTTGAATAACTTAAATCTGTTTATATTCCCATTCATCCATAGTTTTATAAGTGGCCTGTAACAGACTGGCATTTATTAGGTTTTATTTACTTTGTATTTTAGGAAAGTCCCACTGATGCCAGTAGCCACTAGGTGGAACTGTTGTCACAGTTGAATAGTCTGATCCCCTTGAAGCAATTGACTCATATGGTGCTAAAGAACCTCTGACAGCCCCTACTTGTATTTCTTCCATTTATATTTCAATTACTGTAGGTGCTGATGTGCCTGATGGGATGGAGTTGGATCAAGCATCTGGATTCAATTCCAGGACTTTGATGGTTTTGAAAGGCAAAACAAGCCCAGAGACCAGGCTGTCCACTGAAGATCTCCAGGTAACACACTGCCTTCATTTTGCACCTTTATTTTCGCTTTCCTGAGTATTACAAGCAACATTACACGGTTAAGGTAGCGGTTAAACACACTCTTGTACTATAATAGAAATGGAAGTAATCATTTTTACAGACAAATTGTCACCATCATAAGATATGTTGTTGCATCCAGGTTTTTTTTTTAACATTGTCATACAAGTCTAAAAATAAGTTCATACTGTTCATATTAATATGTTAAAAATCAACACTTAAGCCTTGACAATCTTCTTCTTAATAATGACACTTTTCAGTTTTCAAAAACAGATGTGATAACGTGATACTGCCAGCTACAAATTGTAGTAGGCGGTTCCAAACAGACTGCTCCGATACATTATGGGTACCCTAAATCACTTCTAGTCGCTCACTGGGTGCCGCCTGCCGCGTCCTTAATGAGTTTTTACAAGTTTAGCATTAAGAAGTCCTTCTTTCTACTCCTTGGCTGCGTTTCAATTGCGTCTTTCTCTCCACTGAATCCTTAAATGCTGCTTCTAATGATTTACTTTAGAGTACTTCACGCATTGATTGAGGTAGCCCTCTTGTGTAGGGAAAAATGGACCACCCCAAATTGAAGTGGATAGGGCTAAATCCATCTGTGGCTAACCAAGACGACTGAAGCCAAAAAGAGGCTTTTGATTGTCGAAAATGAAAACCTGCATCCTTATACGGTCTCTGTACTGACTGTTCATAAGATGTGCTTCTATCTTAAGGCGTGTTGTCCAAAGTAGGAATTGTACAACTTCAGGCACGTCCAACTTGAGAGGTTGATTTGTATTGTTGCTGCATTTCTATTCAAATGTGCCACTTTCTGTTTTAAAGGCGGTGGTGGCCAAAGGGGCGGAAGCTATGCAGCAGGTGCTAGGCTGGGACAAAGTCAGGACAACGACGCTGCTTCAAGACTGCGAGTCGGAGCTGAAGCGACGTCTGCAGCAGATCCAGGCCGTGCAGTCTTTGAGGGGTAACATGCCACAGAGGGACAGCAGCCAGCCGTCTACTGAGAACCACGACGAGAGCAAAGCAACGTCACCTCACAGTGGGAAATAGTCCGTTACCTTACCTGAGCAAAGACTCCAAAGTGCTTACGCTGACCGCCTCAGGGCCAGCAAAATGAATTTGCACTGGCTTACTGATACTATTTTTACCGCTGGATCTTGTATAAATGTCAACAAGGTTGGTGTTTGTAGCGTTTGGTTTCAAGCAACGTAGATGCTTTTGCCTCAAGCAGAAGTGTAGGGCCTTGCACGAGTTGTGATTTGATCAAACATCTGACAATCACATATTCATTATTTGGATGATAACAAGCTACTGTGGAAAGAACATCACATGCATTCACATTTTTATTCACTGTGGATAATTTTTTGGATTGAGGCCAGTCTTTAAATATTAAGTTTTTGTTGTCATATCCTGGTAACTGGCTGTTTATTTTCCAATTTGTCCATAGAGAGCTCTACTCCAATAATCACGGACTATCTATGGACTCTTCAGTGTCTTCAATTAACCTCACATCCATATTTTGGAATGTGCGAGGAAAACAGTACCAAAAGGAAAACCCACGTGAGCACCGGAAGAACTTGCAATCTGCACACAGGAGGCCTTGAGCTAAGAATCCAACTCAGAACTTAGACTGTGAGGCAGACGTAACACTTTCCAACTGAACTGATTCCGATCAACCTCTTGAAATATGGCAATTTTGTGGCAATAGAAGCATAAGAATTTTAATCAGAGCTTGGGTGGGTGCGGTCACTCCTGTGTTGTTGGTTTGATTTCCATGTAATGACTTTTCTTGTCAAGTTTTTGTGCAAAGTCATATAGCTGGCTGAGTGAGTGACAGAAATGCTGCACAAGATCTGTCTGCGAGCAATTATATTTCCAACATACAACATGTCGAAAGCCTGACCCTGCTTGAGATAGCGTTGCAGTTGAGTACACAGACTAATTTATCATTTTCCTAATAAAGACTTAGACAAGATAAGATGTTCTTCATTTCATATATGCAAAAGCTTCATTGCACACGGCCAGCCAGCAATCCTGAGTAACAAAGACGCATCTTTGAGGTATGTAAAGCCAACGCAAGGCTGTAGGCCTGTACCAATTATTATGAAACGGGTATTATTTAGGAGACACGTGATGCAGGTCCATGTGAGTCATATAAGACATGATCTTCTTTCCAGTGCACAGCGCACACATGACAGTACATTAGATTTTTTCACAAGGGTGAGCCTACTCACATTGCGGTCACTGAGTTTGTTCATAAGTATTTTGATTTGTGTGATGTATACGGCATGGTGCGTTAAAGCTAGGACTCTCACTTGACTTTCTGTCATATGCAATCTGAAAGAATTGAAACGGTATGCTTGTATTTTGGATGTAAAATGATGACATATTTTATACAGTGGAACACTTGAAACTGATTTTTGTGGAGGGAAATATGCCAAGAATGTGTCAAAAATAAAAACCGGGGAATTCAAGCCATCATGGAGTATGTCACAGGAGACCACTGAAAGGCACCAGTGATGGTAATTAAGAAAAGAATGAAGCTATACAGTTGTACTTCATATGCACTTCTCTCTCGATTCATGTCCACTTCAACCTCTGAAAATATCAAAACAATTGCCACAATATTTTTTTATTTTATAGGTACTATTAAGCCTTTTTCTCACCATACAGTTAGCTCATACGTTTACATACCCCTAGGTATGTAAACTTATAAGCACAACGGTGGCTATGGTAAATCAAATCACGTCACATTACTTTATTTTCTATGGAGAACATTTTTAATAAATTAGAACTTGAAAGTCAATCTGCATCACAGAACAGAGTGTGTTTGTCTGGAAGGGGGATAAACTAGTGTCGAAAGCAGTCAGAAAAATTAAAAAGAACAATTTTTAATCAGTGGAACCTTCCTTGCCTGTATTTCTTCAATACATTCATGCATATGATGCAGACAAGAAGCATGTTGGTAGCTGGACATCTTAATGGGTGTCATGGTGGGCGTATTTCCTGT